>NW_013952577.1:450380-453099 GCF_001266775.1 Austrofundulus limnaeus | reverse complement strand
CCCCCCCCCCCCAACATTGCTTAAAGTCACTGAACTCAACTGTAAGTGAAAATGTGCATCTAATGGGAACAGGCATGAATGTATGTGTAAGTCTGGGAACCTCATGTAATTACCTGTTCTGTAGGCAGGTGAACAACTCAGAGTTGGTACACTGCAAACTCCCAGGGCCCCTGACGGAGACAAAAAAGAAGAAAAAAGAATGTTTGGCATTATCACAGAAAACAGAAACTGAATACATTAAGTCAAACTTCAGGAGTTGGAATAAACTAGTCATAAATCACAAMGCATCTAAAGATAGTTTGCATCCAGAATTTTACTCCTTTTGAACCTGCTGTGTGTCGTGTTTGTAGCTGTTCTTCACACACCCCCTAAGAACCCACCCCCACCCCCTCAACCTAAAAGACTGAGCGCAGTTGCTCGCAGTCTCACATATTGATTTCAATTTTTTTTGAGCACGAGAACCACACGACAGCACCAAATAGCTCATATTGGCGTGATAATCAATCACTTGTACATTTTCTTTTGAAGCAACTTGATTTTTTTCTTCTTTTTTTCATGACAATGATTTCAAGAAGGGTGAAGTGGCTACAGTTTCACACTGCTGCTCAATGGTCCTCATGAATTTCAATCTATTGATTGTTCTCCTGCGCGGGGCAGCTGCTTCGTCAGCAGTCTCTGTTGGCTCTCAGGAAGGAAAACACTGYGGACACGCAGCCAAGGAACCTTCAGAGAAACATCAGCTGTAATTTAACTCTGTTTCAGGCTATCCAGAAATGCAGACATTATCTGTACAGATTATTTCTTTTTTTTTTCCACAGCTCGAATTTCAACTTCAGTGAACATTCACTTAGTTTGGGAGCTCATTAACTGATCCACACTTCTGTGTTGATGTCTCTTTGTGTAGCCGGTGTGATGTAGGTGTGTGGACTGTGTTAATGTGCTTCCTGATGATCGATGCTGTTAAAGACTCTCTTAATGGCACTCTGCGACACGCTCAAATGTCACTAGAGCCATTTCACAAACATGCAATTACTAACCGAGATTTGCAGGATATCAGTTTTAGGTCTTGCCTCAGTGGTGAAGTGATTAAATTGTATTTATCTAAAAGCCTGGAAAACTGTCAGTGAAAGAAATGAAAGTATTTAAAAAGAAAACAACAGTGCCTTGTTTATACAGTGCTTAATTTTCCTAAGATTTGTTCACAAAAAAAGTTGATTTAATCTTTGAGTGCTGAAGATTAGATTAGCAGATTTAATAAACAGATTTAAAACAGCTTCCAGTAAACTGAAAAAAAGGCTTCTGAAGATGTAAAAGTTGAGTGGAAATCTATCCATCCTCTCTCTCTCCTCCTGTGTGTTGTCATTTACCGTCTCTGTAGATGTTAACTCTTAAACACTTGACATTCTTAATTAGTAATTAATTATTGATGATGCTTTGTTGAGTATAATTTAATATTTCTTTCTGGCTAAACATAATGACAAAGGTTGCAGCATCCAAGTAAGTGGTTAGATCTGCACAGCTTGCTATTAAAATCCTAGCATTTCTTGTAAAGTGAGTAAATTCCACAATGTAGTGTTTTTCGAAATAGACATCATAAAGTATTTCACACCAAAGTAACTTGTTTATTGGCTGTTTTAGATGATGTCACCTTAGAGAAAAACAAATTTCACATGATTTTCACTGCCTTTTGTATTGCAAAGAAAACAATACTCCTGAATTGGAAAAATAAAAATGCTATCAGTATTTACCAGTATAGAAATGGCCCATGGGAGGGGATAGGCCAACCCAGCCTGGGTTTCTAGTGTGCTATATGTTCTGTGAGTGGTCTGAATGATGGGGTGGGCATAATATTTCTTCTGGGGTGGGGCTGGGTGGATGGCCATAGTAGCGGCTGGAGGCTGTGCTGGGTCGGCTGGCTGGCCCCTTTGTTGTGGCGGAGGCTCGCTCTTGGTCCCTCCTTGCGCTGTCGGCAGCTGGGTGTGCGCTCTCGGCTAGATCGTTCTTGCTGGGGTTCGGTAGCTTCTTTGGGCTGCGGGTTGGCTGTGGGGCTGGGGGTCGGGTCTTGGGGGTCTGGACGGCTCTGGGGCGGGTAGTTTGTTAGTCCCAGTTTCTGGCGGTCCTCAGGGCTCTGTCTGTTCATGACCTGGGGCCTTCTGGGCCTAGCGGTCTGTCCAGAGGATGAGTTCTTGGGGGCCTCAGTCCCTGGGTGGGTCTCAGGGAGCTGGCCTCTATGTCCATGCCTGGGTCCACTCTGGCGCGGTGGGTACTGGCGGGGCCTGTGAGCTCGTTGCTGCTGGCCCCAGGGGGTACTGTGTGTGGTCGCTGGTGGGGCTCTCCCGGTTCTCTCCTGTGGTCCTCTTTGGGGGGTGGGTGAGCGGCCCTTACGGCGCAGGTGTCACTGGGGCTCCTCGCTTGGGGTCCCTCTCAGGGTCTTTGGCGCTGGTCTCCCTTATGTCGGCTTCCGGCTTTGTGGGTCGGGTCTGTGGTCCCCCACAGTCACTTTGAAACATTCCATTGGAGAGATCTTGTATATACATGCATGCTCACAACTGCACACAAACAGGTGTTTACACCCTGGGTTTTCTATTCGGGAACCGACTGAATGGTATGTGCATATGTGTATGTATAGATATTTACATGTGTATGTGTGTATATATATATGAAAGTGTTTGGATATGTAGGTATGGGTATGTTTATGTGTATATGTATACATTTATAT
>NW_013952577.1:447165-449668 GCF_001266775.1 Austrofundulus limnaeus | reverse complement strand
TTCTTCCCCATACTGATGCTCGGTTTGAACTGCAGAAGATTGTCTTGACCATGACCATGTCTACATGCCTAAATGCACTGAGTTGCCGCCATGTGATTGGCTGATTAGAAATTAAGTGTTAACGAGCAGTTGGACAGGTGTACCTAAAGCTTTTAGCAAGGCTATAATCATTGTAATTATATACAGTAGATACAGTATGCATTTTTGTTGCTGTGGTTTTTTATCTTTGTTTTTGTAGGTGTGGAGCCAAGATGTCGGGTCTGCTGTCTTGTGTTTTCTCGATACATATTTCACATATCTTCTAATCTCTCTCACTCTTTCTCATTACATTTCACTTTTTTTCCTTCTCTTTCTTTTTGTCCTTAAAAAAGTCACTGATGATGAAGAAGCTAAGATACTAATATTCAGTTCTGTTTTCTACTGAAGTGGCTTAAAAAATGAAAAAAAAAAAMAMAAAAAAAAACGTGTCAAACTGAAGACCCATGGGCCATATCTGGTCCTCATTAAAATTTTATCCGGCCTCAAGAGCATGTTTCTGTTTTTGTTGCTACACTTCATGCAGTCTTCTCATGACAGTAGTCAACTTTAATTATTCTTTATGGATTTTCAAAGCATGTTTTTCCTTTTTCTTTTTAACTAAATTTGTTGCATTGTGATAAAATGTATCTCTAAGAAATATCAAATGAAAAACTAATTTATTTTCTTTATTCATAAGGTTTTGTTTGTTTTGGACATTACATCAAATATAATTTGGAAAAGCAGATTTGTATTTCTATAGGAATAATCAATTATATAACATAAAACCTAGCATAACTGAATTCTTGTTGGATTCCTCCGTGGTTTTAAAATGTCTTGTATCTAAATACAACTGATTATTGACCTGGTGTGAAATGAAGATAACGCCTTATCTATTACAGCTCTTTTTTTGAGGATGTGTTCAAATCTTCATGTATTTTCAAAGCCAACTTTAAAGTTTTCCTCATTGTTAAAGTCTTTCATGTCTAGCATTTATYGCCATCATGAATATTCTTAGCTCATCCTATTTTTTTTATTAAGGACTTTATTGGGAGTGGGGGAAAATCCAAACAAAAGACACCTTCCCGGGAGGAAAAGAAATGGCACTGGAACACCCGACTTGTATTGTGCTTTTATTGTCAAACAAAAACCTCGAAAGGGGACATTCCGCACCTTCAGAACTTGACAGCGAGAAGGTCAAAGCCACAAAACAGAGAGAGATTTATGCACCCTGCACAGTGATTATTAACAGAAGAGTCAAAACATGGAGCATGCTGTCCTTACAAAACTGTTTATAGTGGCTTAGCTAGATGCCAGAATGACCAGAACTCTCAGTATGTTTCAGAAAATCATCATCATAACTTTATTTTGTTCACAGCATTTCCCACTTGAAATATACAAAGATGGTCTTACAAATGAAATGGGGAAACAGCTGATCTAATCCTTGACCTTTAAGCTAATTTTACACAGTATGGTGACCTCTGTGGGCTCCACGAGCAAGACTTTTTAATATGTGAATGGATTGTTGCAAATTTGAAAGAACCTCCATCAGTGACTAATTTTACCTCATTTCTGTATCCCAGAGATGTTCTTGTTCTCCTGCACTTTCACCACACACGTCAACATTCCCAACATGGTCCTACATATGCTCTAAATCAGACCTATAATGCTGGCCTGAAACAAACATCACACTAAGATGCAACTTGAAGATCATGCAATGCTGAACCAATGACACAGGTAAACAGATGTGTGTAGTAATGAAGCACAGTTAGTTTATTACAGTACTTATGTAATGTTTGGGAGGAATTATTTATTTAGTTTAAAATTGAAAACCTATATATTTGAATATGACCAGAACTCATCATGAAAGAAGTTGTTTATACACTTTAAAAAATGAAGAGTTGAATTTACTTAACCGTTATGTCAATTGTTTCCACTAAACTGAGTTAAGTAAAAGTAAAGCAAGATACAATTTTTGTAAAAAAAAAAGTGTACTTTGCTGAATTTACACAMTTTACTTTAAACTGCTTAATGTACTCAATTTACCGTGGACTGATGTTTGTGTTTAAAAACCAGTGATGTAATTTCTCAATAATCCTTTAGTTTGTCTCAATAAAAAACACACCTTTTTTATTTATTTATAGTAGTYCATACGTTAATTATATCATTAAATTTTGTGCAAGACATTGGGCCTCATGCAAGAACATGTTTGTATTCTTATCCTAAATTTCTCTTACTTTTGTTCGTATGAAGGGTTCGTACGAACATGCCACGTCAGATTCATCAAACTCTTCTATCTTCAGGAAAAGTGTGTAAATGAGCTGCGTAAATTCCACCTGTTCGTATCCAGCTGCTCGTGCACGCGAGAGGAGATTAGCATAATTACCACCCCAAGAACATCATTCAAGGCTATGTTTCCTACCTCAGATATCAGCAAGTGTCCATTCATGAAAATGACAGCGAAAACTAAAAAGAAGAACTTTACGAG
>NW_013952577.1:442150-444475 GCF_001266775.1 Austrofundulus limnaeus | reverse complement strand
ATTGTAGGTTGCAGATTTACATAAGCCTATGTACAGGATGGATGGATGGATGGATGGATGGATGGATGGATGGATGGATGGATGGATGGATGGATATTTCAAGGGTAAAATGACACATTCACAAATAGCAGGAGTTTGGACTATTAAATAGGCTGTTAATTTACCAGACTTTTTTGTTTGACTCTTTTTTTATTTAAACTTTTTTTAGTCACATCTTCTCTCACAGATTTGTTTGTTTGTTTGTTTGTTTGTTTGWTTGATTGTTTGTTTTTCAGAGGAGGTCAGTGAAGGCCTGTCTGGCTTTAATATTCTGTTCATGGCAGCCAGTGTTCCACATCTCCATATCGCCTAAAACTACAACTCTTTTGAATTTGTTGTTGTTGTTAATAGCCTTAAGGGAGATTCAATTATTTTCGTGGACATCTATAATTTTATTTGCAAATGAATAAAACACCAATAAGTTTAGCTCGTTTTCATTGCAAAAATAAATAATGGGTTGCTTTGTTTTGTTGTTGTTCTGTGTGCAAACTTTTATAAACTACTCAACAAACTAAACAAAAAACTTTTTTTATTTTTCTGTGTTCTATAATATACATTATGAAGCTAATTAATTTTACAGTAATTTTAACACTGTATAAAGAAACCTCTAGTTTATAAGCTAAACTTAAATAGAGGGGAACAGATAAATGAGGGCTCTCTTCAGCTGTAATATTTACTCAGTGATTCACATACCAGAATCAAATGTATTTCAAATACCTATAGATGCAAAAAAATAAATGAAATAAAATTAAATAATGCATTTTTAGTTGTTTTGTCCACATGCAAGTAATTTTATTTATATGATTCCAGTCCGACTTTAAGACCAGGAATAATTTGGGAATAATGTTTTGTGTTTTAGCGTTAAGTGAACAATTTAAATTATATGAAGAGTGAATGTGGGGAGACCTTCAGACAAGTGTCATAGACATGAGTCATGGTGGGTTTACCTACTCATGAATTTCTGGTTGTTGTTCTAAAAAAAAMCCCCACTTTTTCCAGATAGCTTAATAACACCATGGTCGAGACCGGGATTCTGTGTTCTCTAGCTTAGTTTTCATTATTTTTTAAGTATGAAAGAAAGATATACTCAAAGACAAACAGCGCCCTGTCTTTTTCCTTTGTCTATACATGTATGTATTTCATTTGTGTACCTTTTGAATAATGAGAAAAGTAAGTTCAAAGAACAAGTTCTGTTARCCACAGGTAATTGGTGCACAGGGAGTAAAATTCTAAATCCAAGACCAAAAAAAAAAAATACACATGAGATTGGTAAAAACAGTACATTGTTCATATTTTATTTGCCCCTAAAAACTCACAAACAATGATTTTTACAGGCGCTTGTGTCCTCTTTAAAAGAACCAATCTTGTTTTAGTGTTCTCCATAGTTTCAGGRTGGCAGTCTGCTGTGCTGAATCGGAGTAAACACACTTTGCCTGGGGTGAAATAAAAAAAAGACCTAATACTTGAAAAMCAAATTACTAAGCAATGTGAAAGTCTAACCAAAAATGTGCACAATAAAGCCAAATCAGAGCAGAATTTTTCCTTTCTGTACTTGCAGGAACAAGTCAGCAGACTCTGAATGGCTGTGGCTACTCCCAGGATTTTTGATCACTCACTAAGTGACTCACCTGAAGAAAATTGTAGCAGAACTTGTCACCCTGGCAACAATCAGCGAGAACCTTGGTGATTTTATTGGTACCAGAGCAAAGTTTTCACAACATATGTGCCTACATGGAATCTGCAGTATTTCTTGTTTCTTTAGTGTTGTTAGAACAGCCTGATGGAGGAAACAAAGACCCAAATAAACAAGTTATTTGCTATATTGGTTCAACACAGATAAAGTTAATCAGACACATTTATTTTCATTTTAAATGCCTGTTTTAAAATATTTGATTATTAATACTTTAAGCCATTCAGAAAGTATAAAATCACAAATGGGAGTGTAAGACAAACACCAATGTCTGATTTGTTCAAAAAGTACTGTATAATGCTGCTGGTATTGTGTGACGTCTCACAGCACAGTGTTCAGTATAAAAGGCTCTCGGCAGAGACATACCCTGCAGAGATTTGTTGATCTGTGGTAGAAGCTGCCTTCTCCTCACCCACAGTGCAAAACATGGACATCTATGAGTCATAAAATGAACTGCTTCAATATCTTTTTTGTCACATAGTCTTGACCGGGCCAAAATATGTACAGTGGTTTGCAAAAGTATTCATACCCCTTGAACTTTTCCATATTTTGTCACATTACAACCACAAACATAAATATATTTCACTGGAATTTAA
>NW_013952577.1:432658-436380 GCF_001266775.1 Austrofundulus limnaeus | reverse complement strand
ATGTATATACTGGTGACCATCTTGCCTTTTTGGATTTTGACATGGCCACCAAACGTATGACCTATGATAGGGACCTTTCCTTTGTTTAGATGCAGCCACACACCAAAGTGGAAGTCAGTGCCTCCCTTATTTTTCAAGTATTTTCAGCTCACAAGATGGACAGACTGATGATTCCTGTTCCCCTCTTGACTCCACGACGGGGTAACAAAACAAAATAAATACTAGTTTCTGATATGTCACAATACCAGGTGAGCAGACTTTTTCTCGTTTAAAGATAAGGATATACTATGTTTTATGCCATCTTCACATTTGATGACGACTCCATGACAAGCAGGGTGTTCAGAGGATTTTGACAAGATTTTAGTTGAATATAATGACCAACGAGGTGGTGGTTGTTCATAGTTAATGCAGAGTATCAGGATATGAGGGGAGTGTGGGGGATCATGATGGCAATTAAGTTTAATCCTTTATCAAAACTTTTTCCAGATGTAGGAATTCCAAATGTAGTGTTGCCATTGTGCTGATAGGTGTGTTTGCTGCAGCAGTTCTGAGAATAGAAACAGAAACATCTTAGGTCTGTACACATAACTTCAGTGAGAGAAGCAGAAAGCTCAGAGTCAAGGAGAAAACCTGAAAAAAATGACAGCTCAAAGTAAGCGAGCACAGCAGCTGATGAYAACCCTATTGTCAGCCAGAGTGTCCTCCTCAGCATTTGCTCTTAAGAAATATTCCTTTTTAGCGTATATTTTTTTTATTTCCAACACTGAAATGGAATTTCTGTCCTTACTCCACCTCATCAGAACATCCACCATAGCTTTGTGTTAGATAAGTTTCATTTTAATTATTTTTTTCTCCCACTTGGTGTGTCAGCATTATTCTGAGGCTAGGCAAAAGGAGGAAACAAATCTACATGAATTGTCAACCTGACAGCAGCCCGTGTCACAGAAAGGCATTGTAAGAGCTCTGTCAGGACCAGTCAAATTATTTTCCCTCTCCTGATGCACTTTCAGACAGATAAGCTGTCCTTAGGCTTCACATACTCCCTCTATTCGGCTCACCTCTGTCGCTCCGGAAACACGGGAAACATGATTGATGGAAAGGTGCGGGCAGAAGAACAATGTCAGCACTTGTTGCCTAGCCGAGGTCCCCATCAGAGGCGCCGTTAACGCCCGTCCTTTATCCATCGTGGAAAGAACCCAGACATCAAATAGGTCTCCAAACAAATGTCACAGGGGCCACACTTCCTTGTATTTCTGTTGCACGTGGTGTTACAAAGTTCAGCCAGGCGCTGACAGTCGGCGGGGACAGGAAGATGCTGTGAATATAGAGGAGTTAAGCCTTCGCTGTGACATTTTAGAAAAATAGTTTTTTTTTGTTGTTTGCCTCGGATTGTGGCGCAGCCAGTCTTTAAAACTCCGGTGCCATTTCTGCCGAGATGCCAACACGGCTAACAATGTGTCAGGCTCAAGAGCACAAGCTAAAAAAWATAATAATAAAAAGGTGAAAAAAAGGAAAACAAATCTAGCTTCATTAAAAATGCTGAGGGTGAATTCAATTAATAACACAAGCAAGGAAGTTGCCAGAATTTATGTCTTGCGCTCCTAAATCAAATGTTATACATGATTAGTTTTACTCTAAAAGTGCTCCTCCAGGATTCATTTGCTGTGAGTGAAGCCAGCGTGCTGCTGCWGCTTTACAACCATCATTTACATTAACTAGAGCTACAGAAAAAGCAAATCATTTGTCATTTATTTATCTTAGGAAACACATGTAAATGGATTACATGGCTGGGGTTGGAGTCCATTTTCCCCTGCTTCTCTTCCTCCTCCTCCCTAACTCCCACAGTCCTCTCTCCTGTCACCAGACCTGTGCTCATATCCATTACACGGCTCCGCTTCTGTGATAAATCTGTCTGTCAGAGAGACATCATAATCAAATTGTTCCAGAGGTCATTTAACATCGCAGAGGAGGGACTTCACTTTAGCCCTAGGAAGATCCAGCTCAAATACAATTTATGTGTCAGAGATGAATTGTGGAATGAAACATTCAGGGAGAAAATGAACCGTTCCGCTGACTGAAATAGCCTTGTTATGGCCAACTGTGTCACTTTATCTGCTAAGTTAAATCTCTGATATTTAAGTGCCATTCCTCCCTCCACTGTGACTGTGATTTAAATAGGAATAGGTAATAGATAAGACACTTGCTGATGAATGAACTGAGCTTGATGTGCTGGAAACCAAATAGAAGTGTAATGATACAGTCATTTAAGTCGAGAGAAGCTGCACATTAATTCTAAGACTGAAGTAAAAACACAGGTGGAGCCTTCTAATTAGGTCTTAATGTATGCAGTTACTTTATCTACACAATTAGAGAAGAGCCTTCTCTGTGTACTTTCCCTTCAGGTGATTCAGTATATCTGAACTACTTTATATAAACTATAAGGGCTTTTGCTCCACTCTGGCCRTGCTCTTCTTCAAGTGAGAGTACGTAAAAACAAAGTTGTTCCTTTAGTGTCTCTGTTCCTTGTTTAGTTTTTGGCAGTGGCATAATRATAGTTGTTTGTGTTAGCTTTCTGGCTATCATGTTCGAAACCCATGTTTTAATCGATGCCAAAAAAAAAACCAAACAAAAAAAAAAAAACATAATTTGTTACTAGATCTGATGACTGTTTTACACAGTCTAGATAAAAGAGGTAATCCTAGCTTAACATATAGTTGACTCTTTTTCCACAAAAGCAATGATGCATAAATTAATACGGGGATTTGTTTTTTGGATGTTAGCCTGTTTTAGACCAGGCTAACAGCCAAGATTATTTCATTTTAAGGTGTGTTTTTAATTCCCAGTCTGGAGTCAAATGTCTTTGCTCAGTTATCTAAACACTGCATATGCTTTAATTTAGTTTTATGTATTTAGATTTTTTTTTACAGATTTTTATAGCAATAAAACAACCCACTAAGTCATTACTCTGGCCCCCAAACATAAATATATTTTGTGACTTTTGAAGTGAATTTCTGTCAAGTAGATATCAATAGTTAATATCTTATCAGCTGTCACGTCAGTCATAAAGCACAGAGTGTGGAGTAAAGAGTGGAAGTCTTCCCCCAGGCTAGGCCAATAGCCAAATGAGGSCCTGATTTATGTTTCAGGCTTACAAAAATACATATTTTCACAAATGACTTACTTGTGTAAAATAATTCTACATCTGATAATATGAAACATTTAAACTTAGCAATAAGCAGTTTAAAGTGTTTCTGCTTTTTCAACCAAACAATGTGGGCTGAGATATTAATGGTGCTGAGGCTGCTGAATACTCTGTTTTGCACACATACATAAAGTAACATGAACATTGTTTGGTTGAGAATTCAAAAATAAACTACACTGTTATGAATCTGTCTCTGTCTGCCCAGTTCTAGTCTTGTCTCATGTTCATTCAGTTTCATCCTGCTCCTCTGCTCATTGYTCCTGCCCCTCCCTTCACAGAAATCTCAATCAGCTCATTCATCGCACCTGCTCCTGTCAGTATTTATTCCAGCTCCTGCCTCCAGCCCGTTGCCAGATTATCATCAGCCTTGTCTATGATCTTCCAGCAATCTTGTTCCTTGTTCCTCTCTTGCCTTGTGTCCCCGACCCTGCTCATGTCTCTTGGACTAACGTCTCCTGCCTCAGTCCTTGTCGGATCCTGCCTGTCATCTGCTCTCACGGTAACGACTTTGTTTATGTCT
>NW_013952577.1:419490-430433 GCF_001266775.1 Austrofundulus limnaeus | reverse complement strand
CCTCTCCCCTGAACGGTACCTCGCCACATCGGATTACCTGGACCTCGACCACGGAACACACCTCTGGACCTACGACTCAGCCTGTCCCATTAAACCTGGTAACGATCTCTGACCACCTGTGTATGACCCCAGCTTTGTTTTGGACCACGAGAAATCCCCGCAGCAACACCACCCGGAACCAGAACATTGTGGCAGTAGTCGCCACACAAGCTCAGCTCCTCTTGAGAAGGTTGGTGATTTATATTATTTGTTACAATAATATATTCCTGTTGATCCAACCTAACTCAAGATCTCTGTGTCCAGAACTGCTGATTCCGGTCTCCAGTCCTYRTCCTTCAGTTGCACATTTTTACAATAAACCTGTTAAAACTGTGTTGGTGTTCGGTTATCATTCAGAGCTCAAAAAGCTAATCTTAACATACACAGTATAACGCTAAAGTGTAAACATTTAATAACTAATGTAGCATTTTTTCACATTGATCTGCTGTTATGAGTTTTATAAACCTGAAAAATAATCATAAATGGGTCATTTGGCTAGCTATTAGCCTAGRTTGGAACAAAACATTTGCCCAATCCTCGAAACTCTGTGACTGCTTTCACTGTGGATAAGGCATTAAGTAGATAAACAATTGACAGACTATGACTATAAAATGATCAGACTACCTCTTTAAAGTCCATATGGTTATTGCGACAGCTATAATGGAGTTGTCTTAGCTGCTCAAACTGATGTCAGATGTGAAAAAAGCTTGCGTGTATCACTGCAGTCATTGACATATTTGCAAAGCAGTTTTCAACAAAGCAGTGAAAAACTCAATATACAGTAATAAATCCCCTCACTCACATCTGGGCTTCATGGCTTTTTAATGGTCTGCCAATTTTTAGATGACACGGATGGATGAAGAAACACTTTAGACATGAGAGTGCTTCAGGAGAGGTTAGGGTCCTCTGGCTTTTCCTGAATGAGTTGTAAATTTTTCAGGGGCTGGGATACAAAATCTGGACAGACTGCTGGGTCAAAAAAAAAAAAAGGTCCAGAACCTCACTTTCTCAAAATGTGGTTAAGATGGATGTTCTTGTTTGCCACCAAAAGTCAAATATTTAAGTAAAGCAGCTATTTACACAAAAAAACTGCTCTGGATCTAAGCAATAAAACAGGTTTATTTTCAGAATATACGTGCTAAAATAACACAACAAATAAAGAAAACCTCCCTAATTGTGTAATTGACCCATTAGTGTGGGTCAGCATAAAAAACATCAAAACATCAACACATGACATATTAATTGTTTTAGAAGCTGAAACTGACTTGTTAACCAAATCCTTCATTCTTGATTTCTTTTTAAAAGGACATGATTCTGTTACATCAACTTCAGGTATGATGGACCCTTTGGTTTTATAAAGAGAACAGTGTGGCACATTGGTTTATCCATTGCTGCAGAGTTAAGAGACTGAAGCCCAAGATTCACAGGAAGCAGAGTATCTTAAGGAAAAGGTAAGTTTACAATGTACACATACACAACACAGTGTCCAGTCAGAGAAAGGAGACATGGGGAAATGAATACTGTCCCAAGACTGAACTCTCTGGACAAGAAACAAGAGAAGTTGCTTACATATTTGTCATCACCAGGTATGAAGAGGAGCATAAGGAATGAGGAGGAGAGATTGGTCCAGGTTAGTATTCCAGAGGGAGAGCCGGAGAGTGGCACGTTGAACCAGAAAGCTGAGAGAGAGTGTTGTTTTTTTGTGTATTATTTACCACTGTGCAGGTGCTGACTCCAGGAGAAGGTACTCAGGCTTAACTCGGGTAGAGGCTCGGGAACAAGAGAAAGGAGATGACTGAGGAGAGGCACCAGGGTTTAACGCTGCAAGAATCACAAGAGATAATCAGGTTAGATAATTATCTTTGCAAGAAGACTTTACGGGCCGTCCACTGATCACCATAAGTAGTTAATGTTCCAATGTCTGACAGCCAAATGATGCTCATCAGGGGAATGATGCACAGCTGAGAAAGATAGGCTCCTCCCTGTCATTCAGGAGCTGCAAAAGGTGGTAAAAAAACACTAAATCCCTACAGAGTAGACATCTACTTAGCAAAATGACTTTAACTTGAGTTTCAGTTATATCTACCATATTTATTAATGTATAATACGATCTCAAGTATAATACGATCATCATTTTTTGAGCTTACTAAGCGTAAAAATCTAATTAAAAATAACCTGTGTATAATGCTATCCCCCCACTTTATGAATGATTTTTAGGGTTAAATTTCTAGTATTATACATGAATAAATACAGTACTCAGCATTACTTAGCATTGTATAAAACAGAATACTCTGAGAAGGCTTTGTTTAATCCTGCTTTCTATTCTTGTCCTGGATTACTAAATTCTACTCATGTGAAACAYGCCCTTGACTTTCAGATACTAAGTTCAGTCTGGCTCATTCGTAGTTTTAATTAGATTTAGTGTAGACCTAGAATGGAGCCTAGATATTAAACTCAGCTTGTGTCCTTGGGGCGGCTGTGGTGAAGTGGTAGGGCAGTAATCTTGGGACCAGAAAGTCACAGGTTCGATCACCCACCAAGTCCACATATTTTGGTGCCTTTGAGCAAGACACCTAGTTCCTAAGCTCCCTGGGMAGCTTACATAGCTGCCCACTGCTCCACTTGGGTGTTTCTCATGTGTTAAATGCAGAGCCCAAATTTCATCATTGCATGGGAACATGACAATACATRGATCATTATCCTTATGTGACTATTTATACATCTGACTGAGATAAAGTAAATACACTTTATTTAGGAGGTTATTACCAATCCTGAGTCTGCTGGTTCAAGCCCAATTTGTGTCAGGAAGGACATCCAGTGTCCAGTGTAAAACCTTTAATTCGAACAGAACAATAACTATTTATTGTGACACACTTCAATTTGACTGAAGACAGTTTCTTTTGACATTTTGACTTAACAGGTTATTTAGGCCGGCACTGAATACATCTGTGACAGAAACCCAACTAAGCATTGAAGTCAAGCCTGTTTTTATAAAAAAAAATACAAACTGATGTTAATCTTGAGCTGAGATCCACCCAGCATGTTCAGAATCAAACTTAATTATGATCTTCAGCAGCAGATTGAAGTTCCCCTCCTCCCTGCAGTTAGGAAAATCACTGAATAAAAAGCTCTGTAATCAGGAGGGTGCAATGCCAAGAGCAGCTAAGGTAATAAAAGTAAGGGCAGATGGTATCGGGGCGACCCTCTTTAATTTCAGCTGCAGATCGTTTAATTTATCTTTGCAGATCATCAGAACCTTCACTGTTTGCTGCTGCGGTTCATTTTCAGTCAGCTGATAAGTGTTTTGTTTGGATTGTCAACTAATAATTAAAATATTTTGAGTTCAGTCTGTTTTAATTAAATAATATGGCAATTTTCTTTCTTAAGCATTTATTAATTTGAAAGTGTGGATTTTAAAGTTTAATTTAATGATTCTTTTTTCTTTTCTTTTAACAAATTCTATCCAAAGTGCAAAATATGTGAAGGTTAGGGTTTTCACCTAGTTGAGAAGGCAATCTCATATAATACAAACACGTTTAATATTTCCAGGATTTTTTTCTTATTTTGATGTAATGTTTGTCAACTTTATAAATTTAATTAAATTACAATAATTTCATCATTGTCTCTGTTTAAAGCACACAATAATGTGTGTAGTCCGATGTCTCCTACACAGTTTTATGGAACAAAACACTCAAAAAGAGCTAACCAACACATGAAACACCATCTGAAAATCCCTCTCACTGTGACAAACGGGGAGAGATAATCATCGGTCAGCATCTAAGCAGAGGTCATTAAAGGCAGAAAGAACTCTGTTTGTAGATATCTCTTTAAAATAGGCAAATAAAAAGTTATTCTACATACTTTAATGAGCTGTTCAAATATACCATTATTTTCTTAAAAATATTTTTTGTTAATTTGCCTTTCCTCTGCTCTGCATGAACACAGAAATTAACACCAACAAATCTGACAGTAAAAGATAAACTCTCCCGCATAGCAAGTATTCATGACTTGATATATAGGCAAARTATAATCATTTTCGTAGAAAAAAGAGGATATGAAGTGACAAATTGGTGGGGAGGGTTAAGCTTGATTGAACAAAGTTTTCCTACTTGAGCATTTTGAAAATAAACTTTTTCTGGCTTCTAGCAAACAGTTAATTTTCCAAACAATGAGGCAAATAGAATATACCATTTTCCTCACTTTGGAAAATGGAAAATCACTGCTCGATTAACAATTGTACCTTTTCTGTTTTTCTGAATGACTTCCAGAAAGTTTTGGAACTTCCGCTCCACCAGGAAACAGCCTCAAAGAGACTCCTTTAATTCTGTGGCTGAATTCTCCATCCGCTTCCAGATAGCGGCCAGAGAGCTGGATGGGATGATTTAGCCTTACGGGGTATTTTTTCTAATGCATTAAATGAGCAGATAAAGGACCGAGTTGCTACCCGAGACGAACCTGAAAACCTGAAGGATTTAATCAGCTTGGCCATTCGGATTGACAATCGCCTCCGTGAGAGAAGGAGTCATAAGAACTACAATTCCCAGAGTCCAGCAGTTCTGTTTCCCCYACTTCCGGATCCGGTAAGCTCTGTTTTCGTTCCTCAAACCGCTAACATCCCAGCTGAATCTGAACCTATGCTAACTGGAAGAACTWGGCTTACGCCCGAGGAGAGACGTTGCATCTCAGCAAAAGAATGCCTCTATTGTGGTAAGAAGGGCCACTTCGTTGCTACCTGTTTCCTCCGTTTAAAAGGCCRAAACCACCAGTGGTCCAGGAGATACTGGTGGGTGCCGCTAATGTCTCTCCTGATAACCGTTTAACCCTTCCTGCCACGTTGTGTATCAATACTCTTATTTTCCTGTTTCGGTCCTTAAAGACTCTGAAGCCGAGCAAAACCTTATCAGCCACAACCTTGTTGAACAACTTGGTATTCCTACTGATGAACTGGTCCAAACATTATTCATGGTGGCGCTCACTGGACAAACATTTTCCACTGTAATTCATAAGGTACCATCATTACACATCGTCATCTCTGGTAACCATCATAATCATAGTGAGTTTCTTGTTTTTCACCCCCAACCCTCAAGTAATCTWGGGTTTTCCTTGGCTAAGAAAACATAATCCTTCCATTAATTGAAAGAATTAATTCTTGGAGTGATTTCTGCTCTCTAAATTTTTTAAAATCTGCCGTCTCTTCTCTTACTCCCATGTTTGTTCATGATAAGATCGATTTATCTCGGGTTTCCACTTGTTATCACGATTTGGCCCCGGTGTTCAGTAAAAGTAAAGCCCTCTCTTTACCACCTCACCTTCCTTATGACTGTGCCATAGACCTCCTTCCTGGTGCCCCTTTGMCATCTAGCCGACTTTATAACTTGCTGGCCCAGAAAGAGAGTCTATGCGCAAATATATTGTCTTCCCTTGCCTCTGGCATTATTCGCCCCACCATGTCTCCTGTAGGAGCAGGGTTCTTTTTTGTGTCTAAGAAAGATAAAACTCAGACCTTGCATTGACTATCGAGAGCTAAACCTCATCACCATCAAAAACAAATACCCTCTCCTACTTATTGATTCTGTGCATGAACAGCTACAAGGGGCCATAATATTCTCCAAACTAGATCTTCGGAACGCATACCACTTAGTCCACAGTAAAGAGGGCGACAAATGGAAGACAGCATTTAGATCCCCCCTAGGTCACTTGGAGTACTTAGTTATGCCTTTTGGCCTCACTAACGCTCCCGCTGTCTTCCAAGCCCTCGTCAATGACGCACTTTGTGATTTTCAAAATCAGTTTGTTTTTGTTTATAGTGGTGGGGTGGCGCCCTAGCGACCTCTATTGACTAGCCACCACTGGTAGCAGCCTTCTCAATAACTGGCCGCAGATGGTGATTCCGCTGCCTTTATTGACTAATATAAAAAAATACCTCTCCCATTTTTGCCATTGCTGAATCTTCAGTGATGTCCACGTATAGATTTCATGCATGACATAGATTTGCCCAATGTGCGTGAAAAGCTCGGGGTAAGTAGTTTTGTACTGGGGTTGAGTTAAAATATTGACACAGAGGTAGAGTAAAAAAAAGTTATTAAATGGTTTCTGTGTTGCAGAAAGAAACTTCAGTTTTACTAATCAATAATCAGCATTTGTACATTTTATTATCAGCTGAGCTGTGATGAAAAGAAAAAATACAGTCAAATACCATGATACTGGGATAATTGTTGAAAATACCGTTATATACAGTGTGGCTCATACCACCCAGCACTACGTTGTACATCCAGCCATAAAAATAATGCACCTTCCATCTTAAAGGTCTTGGCTATCCACAAGTTTCCTGAGAAGCTTATGTAGGCTGCCATGACAGTCACCAGCCCTGCCCACAGCTCTCTCCACTGTTTGCTTTTTCCGGTGAGTAAGAAATTAATTCCTTCAGATAGTTATGATAACAACAAATTTAGTTTGATATTGCTTTAACTGGCAGCTTGAACAGTTCAATCACGAGTTTGGGTTCAACTTGTGTATTTGTCGGCTGCCACAACAATTGAAGAAAACTGAGAAATGCTTTAGAAACATTTTGGCTGCAACAAGTAATAGTAAAGGCATAGCGTCCTACAAACTGCACTTTATGCTGACGAAGGAGGATTGTTAACTAATATGACAGGCACCTTTAAATCTGAAAAATCCACCAAAGAAAGTTTGCTTGCTTTTCTCATTTTATGGACCAAAAAATCCGTGCCATGACTATTCACTCCAATCCAGAGCTCTATCTGGGCTGAGTGAGTCAAACTGTAAATGTGGTTTGTCCCTGTTTTACTATTTTATCGTGCAGTTCTTTGCTTTTACTGAATGAAAGCCTACGTGAATGGCATTAGCGTCAGTGCTAGCTACTGTTTGCCTGGTTCTTTAGCATGTTATTTGCAGCTAATCTTAAATTTAAAGAAATATTTTGCCTATGATTAGCAGCCACATGCTGGCAAAATTATATAAGTGTCTTAATTTAACTGTCTCAGTTCTGAGTAATCTCAAAATAATAAACAATCCTCTTCTCAATTATGTGCTAAATATGTTGTTTACATCATGGCAGGATTAAAAGACGAGCTTAGCAGTGCCCAGGGACTATAAAAGTGTCTGGTTTGTTTAAATAAAAATATGCTTTAAAAGTTATTAGAGGCAGTTTATTTATTTTTGTTTATCATTTATTTACAATAACTGTAGCTGTACAAAACCCTTCAGTTCATCTCTAAAAGTTACTAACGAACTAGCAGCCAGTGAATTGCATGTTTAGAATAAGGGGGATAAACCATCTAATCACAATACTTTTATAAAATTATTACAATTCTGAGGGGCTTATGAATATTTTATTTCCAGAACGGTTGACTTTTATGATTTTGCGTGTGTGTGTCTTTGGGGAAAGACAAATTAGCTGATGTCAGTAGTAGCTATTAGCTAACATCGGGACATAGCTTCATCAGTCCATGAGCAGTGACGAGTGAGCCACTGATAAAGAATTGTCCTCGCCGCTTTTTAAAACACCCTAACCGTATTATACACCTCTGATGTGTGGCCATCTATGCCAAATTTTGATGAAAAATGTTTTGATGAACAGCGATGGTGTATCCTCATAATTGTAAACAACAGAGAAGCGGTAATATGGAATGCACTTCGACTATGAATTATGGGTAGTGGCGCGAAATCAGGAATACTGTGGATAGACTTTGTGAAAGTTGCTCCCATTACCCTATTAACATAAAGGTCTCCATCTTTAAGATCCACTGTATTTTCCTGTGAATTGATCTTTATTTGCTTGCTGATTCAGAGAACAATGGCCATTGACTCCAATGAACAAACTGCCCAGGGTCCACTCTTTGACCCCTCTACCCTCAAGTTAGACATACTTCATTTGGCTCCATCTCACCCCACTTCTGGTTTTAACTCTCCAGCTTCATCCTGCCAATTTCAGAGCCAAAATGGAAAGTTGCAGTTAGCATATTGTGAGCGAGTGCAGCAGCTGGAACATTTTTCCCAGCATCGAGGCTCATGTCATGCTTGTTTTTGAAGGGAAATAAACATTTACAAATGAATAATTGATTATCTCAGTATTATTGTGGGGGAGAAGGAGTTAGGAAATATTCATGTTTTAGGTTCAAAGACACACCTAATGCATAAGTAATGTTTCCTACTTTCAAGTGTAAAGTCCCACTTTTGCCTCAGGTATTTCTTTTTTTTTTTCTGTGTTTGCATCTCTCGCACCATTCTTGGTAAACAGTAATCAGAGGAAAAATGTGAAGAGGGAAATCATGGAAATGCACATCAAAGACGTGAACATATTTATACACTAACAGCCACATGAAACTAACTCACTTCTTATTGAGTCATTGCAGGCTTTTCCACCTTTTTCAGCTCCATCCACACAGTCATCAGTCCAGAACAGTGACAGAGCTACCAGAAACTCAAATAGCGCTCAGGTCATGTAGAGTTATTCCACAGCAATCACTTTGCTAAAGCTGTCAGCTTGCGTGTGACCTGAGAGTGGGTCAGCAGGTAGGGGGGCACAATGGCGGAAATGTAATTTTATTGAGGAGATTGGATTCAGACTGCTTGACCCTGCAGCAAAGCTTAGCTCTCGGCGTTGCACATCTGTTTGGACATTAATTGGCTGCAGTAGTTCAGGAATAGCTTTTGGAACAGAGCACGGCTGAGGAAAGGAATAGAAACAAAYTGAGTGTGCTCCTTTCCTAATCAATGTTATCCTTCAGGCCAAACTCAGATGTACAGGAAGCAATCATGAAAACAACAACATAAACAATAGCAGTACTGTTGAACAGCAATTGAAAACTGGATGGTTGCTATTAAAGGTAAGGTAGGGACATTTGCAGTTGGCATTAAATGTGTAAACAGGGACTATGCATACATTCAATTAAACTTTATTTAATATTGCATTTTATGTGAGGGCTTTGTTTATGATATAAAAGACATTTTACAAAATGAACAAATACACCTAAAGCAGGGGAACATTATTAAAACTAGTAGATTAAACAGCAGAACTGTTATAAAAAGAATAAATTAGCAGAGCCTTAAGTTTGGCAAAGACAGAACAAAGATACTGTAAGAAAGGCTAAAGAGATCAGTTTTTATAGAGGTTTTAAAGGTGAGGAAGTAAGGCTTGGGAATGAAATAATAACAATATACAGTATATCATGATGGACATGATGAGTATMAATAGAAAATACRTCTGATATAATGTTGATAATTTCACTGAACTCTGATCCAGAACCTCACAGCATTCTGGTGGATGTAGGAACTTTAGCCTGCAATCTTGGTTGCATCAACTAAGGGCTGAGTCACATGGCAGGATAATTATGCYGAATTCTGGCCTGATTTTGCCCTTCCAACAATCTTAAAGAAGTCCAGATTATTGTGATGTCTCTAAAGATAATCATAGCTGAAATTCCTGCTGTGGGTAGTGAGTTAAGAGTGATCTACCCCCACCCCTAAAAACATGTACAAAAGGTTGCCTTCAAGCCCAGGCCTCCCTTGAAAAAAAAGACCTGAGATCTCAATGGGACTTGCCTGGTTAAATAACATTAAACAAATAAATAAATAAATAAATCTAGTCTGCTCAGAAGAACATTGGGACTGCTCCGACTTCAAATTGTGGATATTCAAAAGATTTTTTGGCCTGATATCACATCGTGTGTGTGGTATTCACCCGAGAACAAACAAGCTCAAAACCTGTTGAATGAGACACGTAGCCAATCAGAAAGCGAGGTGACGTAAACACAGAGGGGATTTCAAAAATACAGAAGACATAAAAACTGTCATGACTCACCAGAAAGTTCGCTGGATGTTAATAGTCATTTGGAATTGTTTTTTCTCTGGTAAAAAAAAATCCACAAATGATCAATATAGTTCCTTCTTCATCTCAAATGTTTATTTACTCTGAAATCATGTCTCTTTGGAGGTCACACAAGATTTTTTCCCCTGACATCTGAATTCTCACGAGATTTCTAGAAGTCTTGTGTCATTTCACCTCTGGCATCTGCATGTTCATGAAGGAAATATCTGTTCATGTGTGGTGCGTTGTCTCTTGCCGTGTGGCTGTAGGGCCAAACCTGGTAGATCCATGATTTTTTATCTTCATGTGTGGGGTTTCTCAGTCTTTGAAAATCAGCCAACAATTTTAAAATCTTGCTGTGTGATGCAGCCTTAACTCATTCACTCTTTAGTAAGCTAGCAACAACCTGTTAAGTAAAATACACAGTAGCATAATTAGCCTTTTTTTTATCTTGGTCCTTATTTCAAACTGGTAAAACAAAATTATCGATATGGACTGAAATGAAACGCTTATAATGTGTTATAATTTTAAGGCTTATCACCCAGCCCTATAGGAAAGTACCCTGAAAGGAATGGATAGTGATAATGAGAGGTGATTATAAAGCTGAGAGACAGCTATAGATTATAAATATGAGCAAACATGTTGGTAAATGAAGTGAAAAGCTGGGAATCAAAAGAAGAAAAAAGACTGAGTGTAGGTTTGAGCAGTTTATATAAAAGTAGCAGGTCTTTAAAAAATGCATATCACCCATTGCTTTGCATACCAGAGTGAAGCAAGAATCTTGTTTGTGCTCTAAGCATGTGTTGGGTGTTTTATCTTCTACCAAACCAAGTTTTAACAGAACATTTATAAGAATAACTGAGCTCTGATTTGTTTGTCCTTGTTCTGTGGTTGATTAGCTGAGGTGGCCATCTTGAATGGGATGGACTCCAAAAGACAATCAACTGTAGATGTGTGCTCTATGGTAACATTCAGAGATGTTCACTAAAACCAGTCAGGTGATCCTGGAGAAATATTTCTGACTGACACACACACACACACACACACACACACACACACACACACACACACACAC
>NW_013952577.1:415952-418615 GCF_001266775.1 Austrofundulus limnaeus | reverse complement strand
TAAATAAATAAATGAACAGTAAAAAATATGACCCCGCCACGCATGCAGGGGTCATAACAATGGTAAAAATCTGAATTTTAACATTAAAAACGTGTTTGACTCCAGTAACCTCAGTTTTCTCAAGTTTACAACATTTAATGTCTGAATACTTTTCAACACACTGGAACATTAACTTTGGGGACAAAACATATTTCAAATTGAATGCATATGGATTCATCAAATGTACTTTGTTCTGGGAGTATTTAGAACAGCATACATGGCAAGCATGCATCTGGTTAGTGTAGAGATGACAGTTTACAAAAACAGTAGCTAACTGTTTAGATATCTGTACATTACTGTGACAGTGTAGGACAGAAGTAGTCATCAAATGCATTCACTGTGTAAACATAAGAAGACATTTGGTCAGAAACATGATAAAAATAATCAAAACATGTTGAAACTTCTGAATGTACTAACAGCTTTAACAAGTGGCATGGTGACAAACTCAGCTACAACACTACATTRTTTGTGCATGTGTGCACATGCTGAAGAATGGTGGTTAGACAGTGTGTGTGTAGGATTGGTTTTAGTCTACTGGGAGTGTGTTGATCCACTGTGTCAATTATTTAACTTACCCAGTGAAGCGCTCATTTTGCCAACAAGAGCACTCAGGCAGAATTTAAATGGGCCAAGCGGTCTACGATGGGAGCAAAAGAAACTTTGTAAACTGTCAATCACCGTATGTATTAATTAGTAACAATTCACGCTCGCAAAGTACAGAAATAAAWATATACATTTTAATTAGCAAGTCTGTAAACTTGGAGTACCAAGAATCCAACTTTAGTTAACCCTGTGAGCAACAGGGTTAACTTCAGCACCACGAAGCTGAACTCTAAAGTGATGTACAGTAATTTCAAAGAGGATGGATTGTTATACCATTCAGCATCATCACATTTAAGCTAAATTATTCTCTGCTCAATAAGGTGCCAACTTGCTCCTCCTGTACAGACTTATTCATTAAAAATACCTTTCTGCTCTCACTCATACAAATATGTTTAAACCTGCGTAACTATGTTCACAGAGGATATGCTCTTCTTTTCAAATGTTCAAGGCCCTTTCTTGTAGATTTATGCTATATCATAAATATAAAATGAATTGTTTATGTGGCAAAATGTTTTCTTTGAATTAATGCTATTTGCTTTCGAGTCCAGCAAAACAACATTTCCTCAAAAGTTATAGAATCTGTGTTCTACCTTCGTCTGCTTGCACAACCAAACAAGGCCTTGAGTATCTGTTCAGTAGAATCAATGGAAGTCAGTAGAGGTGTGTATAGTCAAACAGGCTGTAGTACATATCAAAACCCTTTTTTTCAGGTGTGCCTAAAAAAAAACACAAGCAGCAGTGCAAAGCAATGTGAAAAGTAATTTCACATCAGAAGCAGTGATGTTGCAGTCTTTGCACAACTGTTCTTGTAACGGAGATGCTGCTGGCCGTAAAGCAATTTTTTCACAGAAGCTCTGAGACAATCTACAAGCAGGAGTGTCATGAGCAGAGCAATGAATGTTCAGGGTGATGACCCCCGAGGGGCAGTCTGGCTCTAGACCTAATGAGGCCCGTCTTATCTTACTACTTTTAGTAATAATGAGGGTCAGGTTGTTAGGCCACTCAGCTCTGATCATCCCTTATTAGGAACCAACAGAGGGAGAAACAAGAAGAAAAACAGAGTTTAATGGAAAAACATTCTCTTATTTTTAGCTTTCTGGCTGGATGTACACAATATAATCCAAGAGGAAATTCTGAGTGATTTGTTGTCCCTTTCCATGTCACAGTTTTCAAAAGATTTGGACACAGCAATTCGGAATGACATCAATATCTTACATAAAAGGAAACTGAACATTATTAAATAAAACACAATGCCGACAAAATGTAAACTTGCATCAGTCAAAGAACGTGCACTGAAAGATGCAAAGATTCTCAAGGAAGCATAAAGAGTCAAGTCTCCAGAAATAAATTTTTTAATGATTGATGTGTGGGCAAACAGTACAGCATCTCATCTAAATACACCAAAACGTGACTTCATTCAGTTGTCTGAACTTAAAGGGTATTTAAACACAAAGTTTTCTAACGTGTTTAAGCAATTATGGTTTAAGTGGAAAGATAAAATTCAACTGCATTTAACCTCATGCAACAGAACATGAAACATGCCTCGTAACAATCGCAACAACTTAAATCCATATGTAAAATATAAATGTAAGCATGCATCAGTGATCGAATGCTTGCAAGGTGCACAGATGCCAAAAATACATGGATTGTCTCAGGGGCACTTCCGTTCTCACCAAAGAAAAAATGCTGTCAGATCTGAATATTCAGAACAAGTCTCGTGTGAATTACCACACGAGACTTGTTCTGAAAAAAAAAATATGTCCACACCTTTCCTACACCATGTTGACAAGGTGTGTAGACAATGGCACATGGCCATGAACGCCTGCATGAAGTTGGGCAAAATTGTGCAACAATGGCAGCTTTAGTGCTGCTGGAGGACATCACCAATAGAAGAATTTGTAAGGGATCACACCGACCTGCTGGCACACAATGATGCCTGAGTTATGTGCAGGATCATTGGGCCTCATGCAAGAATCGTTCATACGCACAGATTTGTTCTTAAGTTGTGCGTACGAGTGATT
>NW_013952577.1:412512-415209 GCF_001266775.1 Austrofundulus limnaeus | reverse complement strand
GACATGTTCGTACGAACCCTTCGTACGAACAAAAGTAAGAGAAATTTGGGATAAGAATACGAAAATGTTTTTGCGTGAGACCCATTGTTTTGGAACTCTGCCTTGATATGGGGTAAGCTTTAAAATGGAAAAGTAGGAAGAATTGTACATTGCAGGTGCCATTTCAAGTCCTCATCATGCTGAGGTTCCTTGGAACTGGAGCCTTTCAGAGAGAGCAGCCTTACAGGTCACGCCATATGGGATGGCCTCATCTGCAAGATGAACAGATACATCCCCTACGCTGTGACTTAAAACTCTCCATTGATGAAAAGCACCCCGTGGTTTGACATCACCTGTTTCATAAATGAWCATCTGATTTCTACTGAACCTCTGAGTGTCTCAGTGTTTACTGTAATTATGTTATTAAATGCATGCATAATGTCAGAAAYGCCTCAACCTCAGAAGTAGTTGAAACAACCCCAGTCTTATGTAAAATGTAGTTTCCTATATTATTATGGTCACTACACACACCTGTTCCCAGTCTTTGAAAAGTTATACAGTTCAGTTGATTCACAGTCACTCATTTAGTCATTTACAATATTATTTATGTACAGAAAGTGTTGTCTAAGTGTTGTCATCTAGTACTGAATGAGAGGCGATGGACAGGCGACCTTTACTTTAATGCCACCTTCATGTCTGTTCATTTAAACTTTTTGTTTTTTTCTATAGGAAGTGTGTTGCTCTGTTGACCACAGTGTCACATGCACCACCATTCTTCTTTGCACCAGGCGCAAATGCCAGATATGTTTTTATCCCCCACTCTCTTATTGAGTAGAATCTCTGGCTCACATTCCAGTGAATCCCTCATTTTCCTGCATCTAGACATCATTTCTGATTGCGCAGAGAAGACAATCAAACAYGCAGGACATATTTGCATCTGTTTGCATGTTGAATGAAGGTGTCGGGGGGATACGTTTTATGTGTGCTGCAGAAACTTGCGTGTGCAGACTTTGATAAATCCGACTATTTCTTTGTGCATGCAATTTTCACGATATTTTGTTAAATTTCAGTATAAAAGATGTGCACTCTTTAKTGTGTAAGGCCCCATACCATGAACACAAACAACTGCCAAATAATAACYAAGATACACAGATACTGACATTAAAGTTTAAACTTTTTCCCTTTAGTGTCAGACWGGAATGTTTAAAGCAAAGAAGTCTAATCAGTCAGTGACCAGAATGTTACTTTTATTCTATACCTTGTGGCTGTCTCATTAAAAACACATAGAATGTAATTAAATTACTGTTGTTGTTGTGCTCCACTGCATAGGTCGCTGAGGTTATAGAGAATTAATTGAGTCGTTGTGYACTAGCATTAGGAGAGTGTATTGAGGAAGAGGAGGATCAAAGCAGCAGAAAAGGGTTTGAAGCAGCAAAGAATCTTATGAAAAGCCAAAGAATACAATCATGGGAAAAGGGATCATTATTATCATCATCATCTCAGGCTCATTTCACTTCTCAAGGACTCATGTCATCACACAGTCAACTGTGTCTACCAACTACTGCGCTAATGTATGCATAATGCTGTTTGTAGCCATTAAAACATCACATTTCAAAGCACACATTTGCCTCCAACCACAAATATCGTTATTGATGTCAACAATGTTTGCCGTGGTGAGATGATGACCTTGAGACTGACTATCAGAGATGCATTCTATTCAAGCATCAGGATGTGCATTAGGCCTCAGCCCACACATCCCCGCTGCTTCTCTGAAAGCTTTTATCAGTGTCACTTGATCCAGAGGAAGGAGAAAGAAGCTGCTGCACAGAAGGTCTTGCGGTTTTGGAATRAAGGGGGACAGACGCCTCCACTTTGAAAATCTGAGATCAAAACACTCTCTGCAGGAGGCTGCGTACACATGCATGTTGCATGTTGGCAGCTTGGTGCTGTGATGGAATGAGTGCTTTGTAAAAAAAAAAGTCAAATATTCACATTAAGCATTAACTTGCTGTGCTGTGGTTGGAACATTTAAGAAAAGCTCTAAATGTTTGGCGTTTGAGAAGCATAAAAGAGAAATGTGCACTTTTATTTGATGGCAATATAAAAAGAAAGATTTGGGAAGCAGTGCTACTTACTGTATTTCAAATTTTAAGTCATTCTAGTAAACACAGCAGCAYAGACTAAAATCATTCTGCAAATGATGATTTTACTGAATGTTTTTTTTTATCTCGTAGACTTTTCAGAAACTGTACAGTTGTAACAGCTGTATTTCCTTGAAAACGAAACTCCAATAAATAAATAAGTAAATAAATAAATAAATAAATAAATAAATAAAAGTACACAAAATGAGTGACATAGCAATGGGAAACTTTTTCACTCATGAAATTTTGACTCATTGTTACAAGACTTCAACATCCACCCCATTGGTCAGGAATGATCTTACACATGTTCTTTTTAAAAAGGTGGTGGGCCCGGCTGACCAGAGGAGGACTTTAACATGATGCAGGCACTCCATAAAAGGAAATGCTGTCTGGTTAAAGTGGGGAGGGGGGTATTACACACCATGGACCATTTTAGGCTTCATGTCATGTTATGTCATTCCCTCACCAAAAACATACCCAGAGGCATGTTTGAAAAATCCTTCAATGTTTGCTGCCAAAGCCTCGCCTTTTTACACAAAGCTCCTCCCTGGAGCTCAATCCCCAGCTGAGTTCCTAC
>NW_013952577.1:408151-411934 GCF_001266775.1 Austrofundulus limnaeus | reverse complement strand
ACACACACACACACACACACACACACACACACACACACACACACACACACACACACACACACAGCTTCAACAGAATAGCAGCAGGAGACATATTTCTTTGAAAATCACTACAATTTCATTGTAAAACATATGGTTGATGTTCATGACTTCATTGCAAACCATAGCTTCATAAACATAACAATCTATAGCTGTAGCTTAACATTAATGTATATGTATCAGAGGATGACTGGGAGATATATCATCAAGCTGAAATGTCTTGTAAGAGCCTTTGTACTCGCTCTGGTTCTTCAGAAAACATACTTTCTGAGTCTGACTTGGAATCATTTGAGCAAAAGGTTCAACTGTATCCTGAGTTGCCATTTTCCAAAACTGATATTATATAATGTTGCTTCTGTTTTTTCACAATAAAATACAACACTCTTATAAGGTTGTAAACAGCATGAATTATTGTTGTGAAGACATGCTGAAGTGGGAGTGTCAGACACGGTGGGAGGTTATTAAAGAAACAGAGGCCAATTTCAAGGTGCTTAGATTAATCTGCGATGCAGAGTCCTCCCTCATCCATCCTTTGGTGTTGGGGGCACTACTGACCCTATTTCATTTTTGAATACACAAAAGGAACAGCTAATTCTTTTTTTTTCACATCAAGGCTTTTTGACTTTGTCAGTAACCTCTTTCTAGACAAAATGTAACAAACAAAATAATAATTTAACTCTATTTTATCCTTAGTATTATTTTAAAAAATGACCTTTGTGGTGTTGGGTCAGTTTCTGTTAACATTATAAAACAATAGTTTATGCCAAAACTGATATCATGAATACACTGTCAGCTCACTAAAACTGTTATCTYTCAGCTCACTAACAGACAGGGTTTACTTTTGACTTATTTTAGCGCTTCTCTTTTCACTGTTTGTAAACTGAAGAACCTGCCCAGATATGCTTATCGTGTATGCAAAATTCAGTTTACAACTGGTCATCTGAAGAGTCCCGTCTCTAGTTTGTTTCATGCAAAATGAACAGAAAATTTACAGTAAATGGATTTCTAAATAATTTTTTAATGAAAATGAGGCAGAGATTATAGAGCAGCATGGTGATTCAGATGATCAGGTATCTGAGGAGGACGGTGATGTTGAATATCCACTTGAAGACTCAGACACGTCTCATGAGGACGTCACTGGTGCTGAAACTGCTCGTTACTTCTGAAACATTTAACTCTAAGACTGGAAACATTTGTTGGTGCTCAGTACCTCCTGATGTACACGACAAGGCAGCTGAGGCAAATGTCATCAAAATGACCCCTGAGATCACAAGGTTTACTGTGAAGTGACATCAAGACATGGTTTGTTCTTGCCAACTTTACTTAACACAACTGGCAAGATTAATCCTCTCCCCTCTCAGTGTTGCCATATGTACTCGCAGCTGTCATCCAGTAATGCAGAATCAGGATTCAYCACTAAACATTTGACTTCACCTGTCATCAGTCTTTACCTTTTGGTTATGGCAGCATTATAACTCATCCCCCTCTGCTCCGCTGTTAAAAGCATCCCATTGGAGGGTGAACCTGCATTCCAGCTGATGCCAGCCACTGAGATATGATGCAGGTTACTGGGTTCCATTATAAAGAGTACAATACCAGTGTCCACACAAAGACAAAGTTCTGTAATACTTGTTGCATAATTCTCCTTGACGTGGTCAATCTTGGTTTACAAGGATCTTKAACTACATACACTATATTGCCAAAAGTATTTTCTCACCTGCCTTGACTCTCATATGAGCTTAAGTGACATCATTTCTAATCCATAGGGTTCATTATGATGTTGGTTTAACCTTTGCAGCTAGAACAGCTTCARCTCTTCTGAGAAGGCCATCCACAAGGTTTAGGAGTGTGTTTATAGAGATTTTTTGACCATTCTTCCAATTGTGAGGTCACATACTGATATTGGACAGAAGGCCTGGCTCTCAGTCTCCGCTCTAATTTGTCCCAAATATGTTCAGTGGGGTAGAGGTCAGGACTCTGTGCAGACCAGTCAGGTTCATCCTCACCAGACTCTGCTTTATGGACCTTGCTTTGTGTAGTGATGCAGTCATTTGGATGGGTGAGCAAATACTTTTGGCAATATGGTATATTAGGGTATAGGATGTCTTCCGGTATCTAAGAGCAACATACCAATCAGCCTCCTGTAAGCCCACAGTACAATCCTTATCAAACTACCAAGTTTTGGTAATCCTATCTAATATATCTTTGAAGCATCAAGTCTGATGACCTTCACTCACTTTTCGGATCATTTCATTGTGATGCCGCCACTTGGGCTATTTGTTGTGTGTTCTTGATGTGCCAGCTTTTTGCAAACCAAAAAGAAATGCACATATCCATTGTTGGTTTGCAGATGAAAGAAATTACAACCAAATTAAACCAATCTTTAAGGAGCATTCTGTGTCCTTAACTTTTTGTGTCACTTGTTCCATTTAGCATTAATGACCCTTAAAATGGAATGCAGCCATCATTATTACCACCTTGCAGCACTTCCAGTAGTGATGAAATATCTGTTGGGAGAAGGTCTAATGCCGTATCTTCCATCCAGTCACCAGATGCCTTCGGTCTCCCCCAGCTGTCATATACACCTGATGCCACACACGCCTGCCAACAAGCCCASTCCTATTTCCCAGTTACTGCAGCCCTGCCACTATTTTCATAGTTCCAGTTTCTCACATGCCAGTTTGTCAAAGTTGTTTCTGACCATTGCRTTCCAGTCACTACCCAAACCTGTTCCCAGCTGTCATCTGGAGCTTTACTTGTCTGTCATTAAAACTACTCAGCTGCTGCTTCCAGCCTGGACTTTGTCAGCATTTGCTTCTCCATCCTCTGCTTCGAACACACTGGATGTGACACACACCAGTGACTGAAAGTGGTAAAACATTTCCTATTACTCATGTTGCCTCCTGTTACACAGTTGGCCTGTGTTCTGCAAGGTTGCTCWTCTATATTTATTTTCCCGTTAGAAGAATTTAGGATTGAAAATGAAAGGCTAACTGTTCTAATTGGCACAGAAGTCAGTTAGATTCCTTAGCTGCAACTGAAATTACTGGATTTTTTATTTTATTTTATTTTTTAATGAGATTTTCTTGACAGAAACTAAAACAGTTCAAATTATTTGATTGCTTATTACGTATTAAATKAATTCAGTCTAGATTTTAAAGGGGCAGCTAATTTCCTGAGAAGAGCTTTTAAAATAAAACAATTTTCATACACATAAAACAAAGTAGGGCCACACTACAATGTTTTTCTTTTTTGTTATAAGAATAAATACATACAGTTACAGGAATAACGTTTAAATAATATGTGATTAAAATCAAAATATTACAAGAAAAACATCATGATATTAGCGGAATACAGTCGAATCATACAAGAATAAAGATACAATTTATGAGAATAAAATCATAATATTACGAGAATATAGTCAAAATAATATGAGAATAAATATGAATTTTCTGAGAAAAAAGTCATATTATGAGAATAAAGTCATAATATTACGAGAATATAGTCAAAATAATATGAGAATAAATATGAATTTTCTGAGAAAAAAGTCATATTATGAGAATAAAGTCATAATATTACGAGAATATAGTCAAAATAATATGAGAATAAATATGAATTTTCTGAGAAAAAAGTCATATTATGAGAATAAAGTCATAATATTACGAGAATATAGTCAAAATAATATGAGAATAAATATGAATTTTCTGAGAAAAAAGTCATATTATGAGAATAAAGTCATAATATTAC
>NW_013952577.1:401895-407658 GCF_001266775.1 Austrofundulus limnaeus | reverse complement strand
GAGAGAGAGAGAGAGAGAGAGAGAGAGAGAGAGAGAGAGAGAGAGAGAGAGAAGGGAAGAAGCCACTCATCAGGGAAGGCCTCACCATTTTCTTATCACCAAAAGCAACCCGTGGCCGCAGGGCCCTTGCACAGATGAAAACTTTGGTGGTGCTGAGGCCAGAGGCTGGAAGGTGAAGCATGCTCAGGGTATGAATGATGTATGATGGGGCTGAACTAACTCAATTCTTAACAGGCTCAAACTTCTGCAAATCAAGGTTCTTTAAGGTTAAAAGTTTCAGGTTTGCTGGCCTGCCRTTGTGTACGACTTGTGTTTCAGATGGGTGAAAGGTTAATTACYTCTCCAGGAGTCTCTTGGGTGAATTGTTGTGTGCTGCAAATGTGTTTTGTTATGCCACTACTGTAATTCTAGCTCTTTTCTCTTGGTTTGTGTGTTGCGACAGTGGTGGAGTGGGATGACGGCACTATACTGGCATTGCAATGGTGAGCTGACCAATTTCACAACACATCTGTTCAATTACACCTGAGAACCTTCGGATAATTACCTCCCTTCCCTCTGGCTTCAGCTGAATTACTATCGATTTAGGAAGCAGCCTAAAATCTTCTCTGCAGGCTTGTGTATTCAGAGAGATTATAAAGTTATACTTAGTGTTTTTTCCAGCAGCACAATTGACACTTTAAAGGCTTAATGAGCGCATAAAACTTTTATGAAGAATTTTATGGAGCTGAAAACTGAAACCTAAGACACATTTGATAGCTCTGTTAGGCGGAGGGCTTGTTGTGCGGTAACACAGACAGACAATAGATGGAAAGAATAAATAACCATCTTTGAATTTACATTTACTTCAGTCTTTTGAATGTCATCAGCCAACTTATGAGGAGTTGCCATAGAAACAACCCTTATTGAATGCTTTATTATATAAAAAAGAAAGTGTCCCTCTTAAGAAAGAATCTGCTCTTGCTGCAGAAGTTGAAGCAATATGAAAGCAGCCCTTGTGACAACTGAAGCGTATTTTCACTGGACCCGTTGCCATGGCAGCCTTTCTCCAATGAGTTTAATAACATTTGATAAGTTTGAAATGAGGAGCTGATGGTACGAAAACGTGTCTTCAATTTATTGAGAGCAAAGTAAAAGTAGCAAAATAATGGCATAAGTGCAAAAATCAACCTGAAGTTGTTAAGGATGGAAGAGGAGACGCTTCATAAGAAAATTTTAAAGGGGCAGTATTATGTGTTTCTTAGGCATATATTTAAATTCTATACCATAATAAAGTAACTATGTCACCTTCAGTTTTTATTAATATGTTGTTTATATGTTTAAATAGAAAATAAACTTGGCTTCTGTGTTTCCAAACGCCTTGAAATTGGCTTCTGTCTCTTTAAGAACCTCCTTCTGCTTCTGTCCCACCCATTTCAGCTCGGGGCCTGGTGTGTGTGTGTGTGCTCTGTGATGAGGAAGCTCAGCTTGGAGACAGAGTCCAGAGGAGGAGCTGGTCCCAAAAGGCGGTTCTAGTCCCAACGGATCATTTTTGCTCCCCTACCTGCTGCCTCAGGACACTACAGGATTTCTAAAACATGCATGAATGAGTCAAAGCAAGACTCTGGGCATGTTTTTGATGAGAGTATAACATTTTAACATGATATAAAACTCAAAAAAGTTGTTTTTACATGACATTGCCCCTTTAATATCATCAGAATCACACACAATCAGACGCTTTTATGCTGAATTATCAATGGGGAGTATTTTTTTCCTCTACAGAGGATTTGATTGGCTAATTTGTAGCTGCTGTACAGGTGCAAGAAATTCCCAAATAATACAAGTAAAGGTTTAAAAAGAAYAAAAGAATAAGTTTTTACAGTGTTAATGAGAAATTTGCTTCAGTGAAATTTCACTCATTATTTCAATCTACAGAAACAACACAAAAAAGCATTGAAATAATAAATAAACGTATGCCTATGTGATTACTTTCTGTTTGATGTTTTAAAATAAAATAACACTGTTTTTTTTTTATCTCAGGGGCGAATTCATGCTTCAGAACTGATCTCTGCACCCAGCTTTACACATAATCAATTTTCACCCCTTCAGAAATAATTGTGTCCAATTCCCAGGAATATGTTTATTTCATTTGGTCTAAATGAGATTATGGTCCAACAGAGTGACCTTTGAAAATATCTGTGGCAAATCCATTTCTTGACGCATCGTTTAATCTTTTTGCAGCATGGACCAAACGTCGGGCTTGTTTCTTGTAATTTACTGTGCCTTTCAAAAGGAAGTTAGACACTGTTTGCGTGATATTCACAGTTTTCATATTTCATTTCCCGTTTCTCCAACTGGCCTGCAGTGATGCATCATAAGACGCCATGGTTTGTTGACTCTAAGTAATGTCTTCAAATTAGTATTTAATACAAATACAGACTTCCTGTGTTTAAACTGACTCTCTTTAAGAACAACTAAAAAATACTAAATTAAAAATACTGCTGAGAAGGCAAACCAAACATAAGCAAAGTAAACAAGAATCAAGACTGACAAAAACTGAAAGAGGACTTACACGATGAAAGGAAAGCAGGCAGAATGTAAGAAGTGTTATGACAAGGTGTGTCCACACTTTACCAGTGTACTGTGAATAAAAGAACATCAGGTGGGAGGCAGAGACGTGGGCCATAGAAACAGGAAGTAAATTCACCAAAAACACACAAAGTAATACATTTGTCTGGCCAGTCAATGAGCCCATCGCAAAAAAAACAGTACTATATAACATTTCAAACACATTCTAGACAGTTTATCAGCTAAAAAAAGTTAATTTTGGGGTAAGTTACTCTTTAAAATAACATAAAATAAGAAACATTCTTTTTTTGCTTAATTTAACATAAAAAAGTTAAAAAATATGACTCAAGACAACAAAATAAACATATTTAAAAAGTAAAATATAACATTTAATCTGTTACACTGCAGTGTTGCTGCAGTGTTGAATCGTCAACACACCCTGCAACAAGCCCCCACCCCACCCACAAAGCAGCTCTGGCCCCTGAGCTGTTGGCTTTAAGTAACTGTGGCCCCCTGAACAATTTAGTTGAATAGCTTTGCTGTGCATGAACAGACCTCTGATTCCCTGTCAGCTGGTTCCAGTACTGGTTCTAAATTTTGTGACCACTTGATGTAAATATATGAGACATGGCAATTGGTAAATTAAAATAAAAAATCCTAGCTTTTTTGAGGGCATTGATTCACAAAGTTTTACCTCACTAGTTTACGCTGAAATTTTWGTTTTACTAATACATTCAGCTTTATTTTGTTATTTTATGTCACACAAAAAAAGRCTCATATAGCACCACGATTGAGTGCAGAAAAGTCATGGGGAGACTGGTTCCAAAAGTGTCATGGCAGCTTCCATAAATTTGGTTCAGCTGGCTTCAAGTCCAAAGAGAACATTGACTGAGTCAAATGGAAATTATTTGGGAGAAATATTTTCAAAATTAAAGAATTTATTAGCATAAATTCATAAACACTAGAATACAAAAAACTGAATATTTGAAGAAAACCATGCATGCACAGGAGGATAATGCAATTGTAGTTTTGAACCCAGGACCCTCTTGCTTCAAGGCGACTGTACTCAGGTGCTATGGATGCTTAACATGAATGAGAAAACCAAGAAATTTTTTCAATAAAACATCATAGTAAGGTGTATTGTGCAAATTGAAACATCTTCATTTATGCTACTTCCTATTGTAGTATATCATAAAAGCCTAAATTAAATACATCTGACTTTTTGTTAGCATTGTTAGCAATGAGCAACCCTCAAAAATGTCCCAGCCAAAAGAAAAAAACATACAAAATCAGTTTTAGACTGGGCAACATAAAAAAAGYGTTTCCTCTAATTGTACCAAATGAGAAAATCGGCATCTCAAACCTAAATCTCAGTGGAATGTGAAAAAGTGTGAAAAATGCAGTGCTAAAACCTTAACAATCTCCAGTTGTTGACAGTACACTTATCACATATGAGCATATGTTTCATTGTTTTAAAACTGAAAATCAAAAACCACCATAGACCTCAAAGAGAAAATCCGATTTTAGCTTTTCAARTATTTTTTCTCGAATCCAAATGGCAGAAAAAAGTGTTCTTGATTAAAGGTGGCACATCTTTAGATTAATTGCCTACTGACTATAAATCAACTTGAGCTCCATAAAAAAAAACATACAAATAACAGAAATCCACCTAAGCTGCAGCTTCTCAGCATTGCATTTCAAACTGCCCCAGAGAACCAGAACAGGGCCAGGGATCAATTCCTACTTCATTGGACACTAATTTAAAGTTCTTCAGAGTGATTCAGTTGGCTGCAGGGGCTGGTCCAGGGGTCCCTGTAATGAGATTCATGCTGCTTCTCTCTATCTTAAGCCAGCACTGACATCCTGGATACATCTGTCCTTCACTCAGCCTGTGTGCTGATGCTTCACTACACTGAGGTGTGTACTACYAACACAACTACTCCAACTAGCAAATAATTAATTCCATTGATTAACTGAGTAATATACATAGATAAWAGGTGCTACACTGAATTCCCTGCACTCTAAAACACTGCTTGCTGCTGACAAATAAAGTGTCTGTTCGATATTGTCTACAAGTGTCAAGCTGCACCAACAATCAGTCTGATTTACTTTTAGTTTTAATACACCTAATAACACAGGGTTGCCTTGTCTTGGTTCTGCTCTGTGGACCAGCTGCAGTGTTACCAGGTCCTGTGACAAGAACRAGAGTTAATCCCTTACTTCCACAGCCAGCCTTTAAAAAGTGTCCACTTACAGCTGAGTCCAGCTTCTCCATTCTTTTGGTATTTTGATTGGACCTCCTCACCGCTGTTATGAAAATAGCTGCAAAAACGGTTTTCATTCAGGAAAAGAGACAGATCTATGGCAACTTAAAACTGACCTATTTTCTATCAATTTTAAGTTTCCAACCAGTTTCTAACAGTTACAGGTCAATACAGCTCACTTTAGAGGCTTAAAAGATGCAAATCCCYAAAACTACTGCACTGCAGGAACAACTCTGCCAGACACAACTGCCCAAATTTGTGCGCAACTTGGCAAAAACACAAGGCCAAACACCTCACCTCAAAGTGATGAATGCTGAATTGCACAATTTAATCAAACTAAAGAAATTTTTTTTTTATCTTTATTGGAATGGTCACCAACCTTTTGCATTGTCCTTTTTTTGTTTGTTTTTAATGTTTCCTCCTCAGTATTATTTCTTTCTCCCTCCTTGTCACCATCCAAATCATTCAAACTACATACAGAATGTAACACAASAAAATTGTGCAACATTAATATTTGTTTTTGTCAACCATGATGACAAAGAGGCAGTTTTTAYACTTCTCTGGATCAAACAAAGCAACAAATCCAAGATTTTGCACTAAGGATTTGTATAATACATTTTACTGAAATTGTTTCAGAGCTGAAATATTTTTGCTTGTATTGCTTGACTATTTTCTGTTGAGGAAACTCTGTAAGAAGCTTATTACTCAGTTTTAATTGGTCTGGAAGCAACCCCATGCAAACTTAAAAGCACACAAATGAGCTTGAGTGCATAAAGTGTTCTTAAAAACATTAGTTTGACTCAAGCTTTTGACTGTGACTCATTTGGTGCAGAGGCACTGAGTGTGTGTGAAACTCAAGACCTTTTGGGTAGTTGTCTTAGAGCTGAAATTGCCTGTATGGCTTCTGTGTGTGTGTGTGTGTGTGTGTGTGTGTGTGTGTGTGTGTGTGTGTGTG
>NW_013952577.1:394925-401860 GCF_001266775.1 Austrofundulus limnaeus | reverse complement strand
GTGTGTGTGTGTGTGTGTGTGTGTGTGTGTGTGAGATGAGTGCGTGTGTGTGTGTGTGTGATTACTGAGAACCACTGAGAGCACCCCAGTCCACCCAGAGGGGTGGCAGGGGACAGATGGCAGGGAGGGCCGAGTGAGGAAGCTGCCAGGCAGCATTAGTCACACCCATTACTCACAGAGTCTGTGCTGGCAGAAAACGAGTGACTGTGGTCCTGACGTCTACATAGCAGGAAATACTCATTAACAATTTGCTCAGGAAGGAACAAAAGGGGCGCAATTAGAGACGGGCAAACAGGCTGCAGAGGGGAAGAGAAGGAAGGGGAAAGAGGTGAGACCTCCTCCTTGGTGTCACTTGAGGCCTCGTCACCATCTTCATCATCACTATCTTCGGCTGTTGGCGTGATATCAAACTCAGACATCAGACCGGCTTCCCCTGAGACCACAAGCCTAAAATAACAGCAGCAGAAAAAAGAACGTGAACTGGAGCCAGCAAGCGAACAGGCTGTGTGGACACTGAAGATGCCTGGGTGTTGAAAATCTCACCAAGTTTTTTTTTGTGTCATTTTCCAGTTATTTTTGAGCAGCTGAGGACAAACACTACAAACGTGGTGTTGATCCCTGTCCGCCGGCGCATGATCTAGGCCAAGCTTTCATTTTCCCCTTTTAGAAGCCTGTTAATGAAGTCACAAACAGGCTCACCCTGTGGGATGTGCCCAGCCTCTTCTGGAAGGATGGAGGGAGACTTGAGGACTAATTGGCAGCACCCTTGTTTCCAGTGTAATTGCACTTATCTAGTAAGTCACCTTCGAGGGTCATTAAGAGGCCCTGGATTAATTGAGCGCAGCGCTTCGAAGTGGAAGAGAGAGAGAGTGAGAGAGATAGGAGCCAGGCGAAGCAGATTTTTGGCCCATTACACCAAATGCAAAACTTTCCCCGAGTCTGACACGTCTGCTCACGTGGGACACTTTCAATCAGTCCGCCTTAATCGCTCCTCTGCTGTGACCAACAAATGCTCTCTGCAGTTTTCTTTTTATAGAATTCTCAGTGATCATTATTTCACAGCGCTACTCCCACCAGCACACTCTAATGGGTCAGATACGCCGCTTTAAGAGCGTGATGGAGTAATGACAGTGCTTTTAGCCCGCTCGTGTGTAAGGAAGTGTGTGGAAAACAGGCAGCAGAGAGGCCAGAGTGAAATGTTTCAAGTGGGATGTAAATTATGACTATGAGGCAGCGAGTCTGAGAGGGCAGCGCAGTGCCGCACGCTTTAACAGCATGTCCTGTGCAGAAACTCACACTTCTCATCACATCAAGGGCACACACAGAGCCTGCCCAAATACAGCTCGGGAAACCAAAAGTGTAATGAAACTCAGAGCTCTGGGAAATGACTACTGAGTGGCTTTTGTTGTGCTTTATTGATACACCAGAAAGGACTGAAATTTCTTTTCAAGGTCACTCGGGTCAAAATTTGTCTGTGTTGAGCAACACTCTGGTCTCATCTATGACGAGATGAGAAAACACCCCTCATTTGTCCTGTGGATATACGTACATTTAGAGGTGCAGAATAACTTCAAACAGAAAGATTTGGGATCGTTTTCCAGAGGTGTCAAGAGTATTCACACATTACTTAAGTAGAGGTATAGATAGGATTAGAAGCAGAAGGATCAACCCAAGGTTTTTACTCAAGTAAAAGCGTAAAATAACTGGATTTAAAACTATGTAAAGTATAAAAGTAAAAGTAATGTAATGGGAAAATAAGCCACCATGGATGAAGGCAAGACCGTGCCACAAGGTTTTATAGTGCACAACACCACCTCCCTCCAAAAAACATTTTTCTAAATGTCACAATGACTACAATATTTACCAAAATGTTATGTTACTTCCTGTTTCAGCTCTATACAGTATATATCTCTGCCACGGTCATCTTCATACTAGGCTACATATCTCTGCTATGTCCTGCTGGAGTGTGTATCTGGATTTATTTGTTGATTTTCCTGAACAATGACATGCTTTCTGTTTACTGGTCAATCTACATTCCTACCCTCACCTTTGGCCACAAAGTTTAGGTAAAGACTGAATGAATGAGATCAGTGAGTGAGAAACAGGTAGTTCAAATGAGTGTACTTCACAGGGGGGCTCAACTCTCCCTTTATGCTGCATTCACATCAAACACGATTTGAGCATCAAAAACACATCAGACCCCCTTAGCAACTCTGCAAAGGTAAAGATCTGTTCCAATGTTCCACACCCAGGATGAAAGCCACACTGCTCCTCTTAAATCTGAGGTTCGACGATCAATCAGAACCTCCCACCTAACACCCTGGAGTAAACTTGGAGGGCGAGAAGTGTGATCCCAGGAGCCAAGGCTTGACCACCAGTGAGCTCCCCACCCAGGCCTGGTTCCAGAGAGGTGCCCCGTTTTCTCTATTCTGGGCAAGGTTTCCTGATGAGACTATTGTTCCATTTTAACAAGGGTTCTGAATTTTAAACTAAACCCTTACATTTTAGTCATAAATTGAAACCCTTAGGGCAGTGGTTCCCAAACTTTTCAGCTTTTGACCCACAAAATAACAGTAGCAGAGACCTGTGCCCCAGATATTTTTGGATGATAAACATTTGTATCAGGTCAACAAAACACGGGCATAGTAACAATATTTTTATACTACATTTATCCATTTTAAATACACTAAACTTACCCCTTTGTAACAACTAAGGCAAAAATGTAATTAATTCAGAAAATCTTTTCAGGACCCCACCTTGATGTTTCGGGACCCCACTTTGGGTCCCGACCCCAACTTTGGGAAACACTGCCTTAGGGGACAATTATACAGTCTTTCCACAAAAAAATGGTATTGGGGAAAGTCACTCATTAATGTTTATTCACATGTCTGTGTTTGTGCACGTGTTCATTTGTCTGGACAATTAGCTAAATATCTCATTACACACTGGACATACTCTAATGAAACACTCAGACAGTAATCACAAAGTCCACAACAGATTATCTTTTGTTGTTAACTCTATTCAAAACTACTATGCCAATTTTACTGTTATTTAGTTAGTTTCACTTGGCAGGAAACACATTCTTCAAGTAATAGCTGATCATAGCTGCTTTAATACTTTCTATACACATTATCATATCTCATTATTTTTTTTAAAATTTAATTACTGGATAAACCTTCACAGCAGATTACTTGTATAGATATTGAGGTCAAATTTAGTGTGAGCATCATTGAGACTTTAAAACTCCACACTGTGTAAATGTTTGTGTAAAACCTCACCTGTTTGTCTTTTAGCAAAATATCTTATGAACGACTGCACAAAATATTTTATGAAAATCCAAAGGTAATCACTGAAAATGCTGTACTCCTGCACTGTTTAACTGTTGGAGGGAACTCAATTTACAATTGCAATCATAGAAACGGTTATACCTCTGTCAGTTTTACAGATGTTGATTCAAAATTTGGCTTGATAGTAGCTGAGACTCTTCTTTATCACAGACTGAAGAGATAACAGATCTCGCAAGATCTCCCATGAGATTGTTTCACATCATTTCCAAATTTATTCTGTCTCTTGTGATAAAATTATCTTAATCTGGCATGAGGATGATATTCATTCTTTCAACAAATGCAGTTTTGTATAAAGTACCACAAAGTGATACTTGAGTAAAAGTACAAGTATCTTACCAAGAAATAACTTTGGTAAAAGTTAAAGTCTCCTTTAGGAATATTGGTTGAGTAAAAGTATTAAAGTGTCTGATATTTTTTGTACTTAAGTATTAAAAGTAAAAGTAGTGATTCAAAATGAGCAGTTCGATTTTCTGTGATGACATTTATTAGGAGGTGACCTCCCCTAAAAACTGCACAAATGACTATAGTATATTAAAATAATGTTTAATTTATGATAAATTTAGGATGCACTAGTCTAGCTGTTTAAGTTTATATACATATATCAAGGCTGCACAAACATTTTCTCCAAAATGAAAATCTTTCTGAGGGCTGYGGCCAAATGCAATAATATAATTCATAAAATACAAATACTTCTTAAGTACAGTCGTTTTATTTTAATGATTATGTCCTGCTGGAGTGTGACATGATTTGTGTGTGTACAAACTAATATGGTATCAGAGTTTTATATATTTATACTTCTCATTCAACCACAAGTTTTTCCCCTTACGTCATTTATCTGACATATCTACTTCCTAATTTATTTTCCTAATAAGGCTTAGACACAAAAAATGAAATTGTGAGGTGCAGGCAGGGAAAAACCCAGGGCACAGGCAAAAATCCAAAGCTCAAAAATAAAGGCTTTATTAAACAAAGAATGGCTGTCGAGGCAGTAAAAACCTCAGGAGTTCTTTTTAGAAGGAACAGGAACGAGGAACACACCACACAGGCTGAGGCAAACAGCACAATGATCAGACAAACACTGATGACAGGACACAGAATATAAAAGCAAACTAATTAAGGACAACAAGAAACACCTGGAGGAGACACAAGAGGAAACAAGTGAGCGAGGACGGAGCCGGAGCAGGGCAGAGATACACAGGGGAACACAGAAACACTAGAAAACCAAGGAAAATAAACACAGATCAAGACAGAAATGACCTTTATAAAATGTGCAATGCTTTTGGGAGAGATAATATTTAGATACAGAGCACAAATATTCAGCTCTATGTGATCCAATTAGAAACAATCTTTGAGAAACTTTTGAACCAATTTTATACGCTTAAATGGCAAATTTTTAAAAAATCCACGAGACGATTTGCTTTAATTTATTTTTGTATTTTGTTTAATATTTGTTTGGCAAAAACAAATGTTGGAGTCTCTCTCTGCAGACAGATATGTTCATCTCCACTTTCTTCTATTACAATACATCTGTCAAACTCAAGGCTTCAAGGGCCAAATCTATACATCCTTAACCTTTTCTCTGGCCCCAAAAAATATATCAGCATATAAAAATATTACATAGTTCTACTGCTTCTCTTTTTGTTTAAAATAAATAAATAAAGCATATTGAACTTTGAGTAGTCTTCTTATGGGAGCCAAAATGAATGAATGAATGAATAAATTAATAAATAAATTATTAAATTAATAAATAAACAAGTTTGATTTTATTGTAGCAACATAGAATCAGTCTTTTAGGATCTAAATTTATCAGCGTGAAATTATTTCATCTTTTGTGTTTCATCTTTGCAGACTGATGGTATCCAAGTACAGTTTTGTAAATGAAGAAATGCATCCTTTCATGCCAGTTTTAAACTAAGATAGTCTAATTATGAGGGGAGAAATGTATAGCCTCTTGATCAAATGTTGCAAAAAATGAAATTATATATAAAATCATGGGAGAACTTGCAGTCTAGCTCTTGGAGTACGTGTTAAGGATTACATTCAGCTAATATTACACTAAATGGATCAATATCTGCAAAACTGGCTGAGATGGAGACTGACCACATACTGTTGTGTTAGCTGAGGTAGATGAGCTGTGGCAGCCATCTTGAATGGGGCTGACTCAAAAGGTAATCCAGTGGTTCAAGAGATATTTTGCTAACAAACAAACAGGCATTACAGACATGACCAATGTCTTTCAATGTCTGTCTTTCAATGTATCAGAGTATTGTTCATTCTTTAGTTTTTCTGTTTCAAAATAAAATCAGAAAAAAAGGAATAATCATGTGTTTTAGTTTTAAAACTAAACTATAAGAAAAGAACAGTTGCAAAGTTGAAAAGGGCTATGTTTTTTTTCTTCCTTTTCTTTTCTTTCATTTTAATAGTTAAAGCAAAGACAATGTTTACATGTTAGTGCAACAATTGATAGTTTCTGGCTGAACTAGAAATCCCCATGGCCTGAACTCCCGGCACGTTACATTTTCACTAAGCACTTTAGAAACGGCCTTATCTAGAAAGAGTCGACATCTTGAGAGCTATTTTACTGTCATCACAATTACTTTAATATTCTTGGTTCTGCAGAACAGGGTTCAAGTGCAAACATTGCCAAGATCTTTAGGATCAATTTCCATTTTTTTTAGCAGTCTTCCAGCCACTGTAAACCCATCTTCTTTGGTGACTTGTGTCTAACTGAAAACAGCAATAGTATGTTTTATTTTGGATTGAAACGGCTGAAGCGAAAATCAAACACAGGATTTTTAATTAGTTTGATTTTACATTTTCACACTTCAGTTTTGAAAATGGAAAAGAACAAAAGAACAGCATGTTTCAGTTTTGCAATTTTATTCTGAAACAAACAAATTAAAGAACAGCGCATGCACGGATTATGATCAAAAAATGATTTCTGCTTTCCAGAAATATCCTGATGTTCACAATACGTTTTGCTGAGAATGAAGACATTTAATCTTTACAGAGAAGCAGATATCCAATTTTTCAGAAAAAACAGTTAAGCAAAAAACAAAACATTCAAAAGAACCGTTGGAACCTTTAGGGCAAAACAAACTCTTTGCTCATGCTTGGAACTGTTTGTGCAGATTACATCTTGTAATCATAAATCTAACAGAGACACAATTTWAATTTGTATATTTCATTTCTGGTTTTGGAAACTACTGCTTTATCTTTCTATAATGACAACCATTGCCTTGTTTTGTAGATAAACTACATCTCTGTGTGAATATTCTGAGTTCTTGCACATCTGCATACATTYCCCATCTGTTTGTAGCTCGGTGTCATTTGCAGTGTTTCCTTCATCTCTTTGTGCTCATCTTTATGCTCATTTTATGTCTGTGTATTGATTTTTTTATGTCTTAGTTTCTGATTGCACCCAAGAAACCAAAACCAAACCTCAAGGCGCATCTAATTTCCTACATGTGCAACATAGCTGTAATAATGTGTTAAACAATTTGTTTGTTTTTCCTGATTTACTAAGTAAAAAAAATACACACACACACACACACACACACACACACACACACACACACACACACACAC
>NW_013952577.1:393705-394897 GCF_001266775.1 Austrofundulus limnaeus | reverse complement strand
CACACACACACACACACACACACACACACACACACACATATATATATATATATATATGATGCTTCCTTTTGCAATATTCACAACTTCTTTTTAACCCAATCAGGAGGCACAACAGAAATGTTTTCAGAACACACCAGTTTGTCATGATTTCACACTGTGACTTTAAAACGTCAGTATTTTGAGATCCTTTACACTGTGTTCATGAAATACTACAATAGATACAAGATATTTTAAGACCAAGTCAAACAAGATTTTAATACAGTCAAAAAAGTGAGTTTGACGTGTCATGAAGGATAAAAAGTTTACATAGAGTTTTTCCACTAAACATGGTCTCTTTGTCAAGTTCAATTTAAGAACTAAAACACTTTCCAAAACATTTCGTTCAGTTTCTGGGTGACAGGATGGTGAAGTAAAGATGAGGCAAACAGAGATGAGATTTTACTTTTATGATGGCAGTCTAAGATTATTTTGACCACAATGGACAGCTATAGGTTTCCAAATTAGTGTAGTATCAGTTTAGGTTATACATATGAGTCTCATTATTTTAGAAAGGTAGAGGCTTAACAGCTTCGAAAAAACATATTAAACAGGCATAAGATAATTGGACAGGAGTTGTGTCATTAAATTTGACAATGAGGATTTTCTTGGAAGTTAACAAGACAGAAAATAATATAGCAGGATAGGAAAATGTTCAGAAATACAGACAAACTGTTGTATCTTTCTTTCAGTTTTTTCTTATAAAATTCCTTACTATAAAAGTTATTTTGTTGATTATTGTCTGAAAAATAAAAAATGAGCAACAATGTTTTTGCCTCAGTATTTGTTCACCATTGGGTAGATTTGTAATAAATACACTGGATACAACTTGCTACTCTTTGAACTCCACTTGATCCAAAATGACTGCCACAGCTAATTAACCTCAGCAAACCTAAAAAAAAGGGCTATAATTCAGTTAATTTTACTAATATGGGGCTTAAATTTGGTGTGGTAGTAGTTGGCACAGATCCCCAACACATACTCAAAGCATTAACAAATTATAAAAGATCTTTGTTTAAAATGTTGCTTAATAACATTTTAAACAATGTTTAAATGTATAAGTTGCTTAATTCCCCCGAGGTGTTGAGGGGATCCGTTTTGGTGGCCTTAGGATCGTATCTCTGCTTTTTGCGGATGATGTGGTCCTGTTGGCTTC
>NW_013952577.1:389984-392265 GCF_001266775.1 Austrofundulus limnaeus | reverse complement strand
GAATAAATGTAGTATCATCTTTATTTGTTTATATTGTTATCATGTCCATATTTAACAAAGTTATTAGCAAAGTTTGCACATAAACCACTAACTGGGATCACAAGTTACTGCAGCTATTATTTTGTGGGCCAGAAGTTATAATGTTTGAAAACCACTGATATACGGTGTACATTAATTACAGGGTTTGACCAAAATGGTTGGAACGCCATCATTTCTCAACAAAAGATGAAGCCAGTTTAAAAGTCTGACATGAAACGTGGAGGCGATATACATTCCTTTAAGAAATGCTAGCCTTTTCATTTAATGATATGGTGTGATGCATTCATGGCCCATAAGGCCAGTGGAACGCTCAGTTCTTGGCATGAAGTCAGTTTCAAAGGTTTAAGATCAGTTTTTTTTCTTTCTGATGGCTCAGCAGCTCGTTATGCCTCCTCATAAGGTTAGCATTGCAGAGATCACAGCGGCACACAGTGTTTCACTCAGTCCTGTGTGGGCCAGAACCCGAGCCGAGCAGAACCGGTCGCCTTTATTCATTTGCATGCKTTTGAATGACTGGAGTTTGAGCTGATGTTGAGCACTTGCTGAACAAACGGGAGGGCTTAACCTTCTCCAACGCTGTCAGATTGATGCATCTACTGGAGTTCTTGCTGTCTGTTGTTCGTTCGTGCAGCTGGATTAGTCTGGCGCCTTGGCTGTTTGAAGGCGGAGTGGGGGGTGGGGGGGGGATGCTGATGGACCTGACCTTTCATTTGCGTGCTACGCCATGCATGGCACACCAGCAGAGAGGAGGAGGCTTGTCAACAGCCGGGTGTCTGAGAACGAGCATGTTTGTGTGTGTGCCCTGTAATCTCTTACTAAAACATCCACAGCTCTCTCGTTGGAAAAGAGGCAGAAAGACAGACGAAAAGGGCACATTTGTGTTCCGCCCCTTTATGTTGAGCTGTTGGGCAGAGCTTTGAACAACTGCATTGTTAGAGTGAGTGAGAGGAGAGAGAGAGACAGAGAGGGAGGAGGATCTGCTGTAGCAAAATGTCAACATGATAAATCCAACCTTTACAAGCAGTCTCTGCACTAAGCGAGCTCGTGTCCCAGAATTAATAATCAGATATATCAAATTGTTTTGGAATAATTAATTCACCATGCTCTGTCATATATCCCCACTGTGGGGTCTATAAATCCCACTTTTAAAGCATGTTATACCCCGAGTGGTGCCCCGTGAGATGCCTTAGGGTGGTGAAAGGCGCTTTTTATTAGCAGAGGGGATGGCTCCTGTTAAACAGGCCTTGCCGGAGCTGGTAGGGTGTCAGAGCCACGCGAAGGAGAGATCAATCTCTCCGACCTGTGTCAGGTCTCTGATAAATGAAGTAGGAGATGGGGAGGGGCCTCCGTGTCAGACGCTTTTACCACCAAGACTGATTCCACCAGTGGCAGCTCAGCAGTTTCCTGTAGTAACGCTACGAGRACGGGTTAAAGTCAATTTTCTCTCCCCGATGAACCAAAACAGTCTCTAACGGGGAATCGAGAAACAAATCTTTGAAAACACGTAGGTCGATAAAATATTATAGAGCTTTGCAGTTCTCTGCAGGTTAAAAGCAGCTCTTGTGACACGGCAAAAACATTTCAATTTAATGTTTCAGTAACCCTCAGATATGTCGGCTTTATGTTTCAGGCATCGTGTGTGGCTCCACTCCTCACGTGAGCTGTGTTCACTCGTGAAGTCACAGATTTCACTTGGATCAGGACTTTCTGTCCAGTTGTCAGCAAAGGCGTGTCAATGGGAACACTCTCTGCGGCAAATAGTTGGGCAGGTTGGAGAAGGGAGGAGAGGAAAAGACACAGGGCATGATGCAAAAAGCTGCGTTTTGTTTATAAAGTGGTGAAAGACCCTTCTTAAAGTTTCTTAGTTTTCTGTGTTTTACCAGTAGCACGTTAAAACAAATTACGTAAGCAAAAGAAATGAGTACAGGAAAAAAAATGGCATCATAAACCTTAAATAATTTGTCATTTTTTGGGCTCTATTGTCTGTAAAAAATGAAAATTAAAAAGAATAATAAATCCACCTCGGATTTTGATTAAACTTTCAGAGAAATTCTATCGCTTAGAACTACAAATGACAAAAATTTGAGCCAAATCGCACCGCTGGTTTAATAGTTGGATTTTGGTTTTCTAGGATTAGATATATTCTCTTATATATATTATATATTCTTTATGTGATAATATTAGGATTTTGGATCTTCCATTTATAAGCGCAAACATAAAACGAAATGCTTGCTTTAAAAGT
>NW_013952577.1:381531-388348 GCF_001266775.1 Austrofundulus limnaeus | reverse complement strand
GTTGGGGGGGGTTCTTGGGGGTTGGCCGCCGGGGGGTTCAGGAGCGGGTGTGATGCTGCTCTCACTCTGGGGAGGGCCTTGGTGGTTCTGGGGGATGTCTTCTGGTGGCCACATGTGGGCCCTCGGGTAGTTTGTAGCGGCAGTCATGGGTCGCTGGTACGGTTGCCTGGCCGTGCTGGGGCGGGTCCGGGGTGGGCGCGGGGGGCTTGGGACTCTGGCGGGCGGGTTGCCGGGACCTGGGCCGGTGTTCCCTGGTGCCCGGCTCTGGGCTGGGGGCCTCTGGTGCGCTGGTGGTCTGCGGTTCTCATGGGCTGGAGGGTAGGGTTGGCTGGGGACGTGACATGGAGCTAGTGGGGGCAGGTCGACCCAGCCTGGGTGTCCTTGTGTTATATGTTCTGATAGTGGCCCGAATGTTGGGGTGGGGGTAGTATGTCTTCTGGGGTGGGGATTGGGTTGGTGACCTTTGGTGGTGGCTGGGGGCCGTGCTGGGCCGGCTTGTTGGCCCCTTTGCTGTGGCGTGCCCCTTTGCTCTGTCGGTGGTTGGGTGGGCGCTCTTGGCTGGGTCGTCCTTGCTGGGGAACGGTGGCCTCTCTGGGTGGCGGGCCGGCTATGGGGCTGGGGTCAAGTTTTGGGTGTCTGGGTGGCTCTGGGGGGTGGGGTGTTAGTCCTGGTTTCTGTTGGCCTTCGGGGCTCCGTCAGTCCATGGTCTTGGGTCCTGTGGGCTTGGCAGTTTGCCTGGAGGGAGAGGTATTTGGGCTGCTCTTCCTGGGTGGGTTTCGGGGAACGGGAGGGCTTACTGGGGCCAGCGGGGGAGCTGACTCCCTGTGGGAGCATTTTGCTCCTTCAGCTTATTCTCCCCATCCCTCACCGCACACCTCCATACTCTTCACTTTCAACTTCACCCATGTAGGGTTTTTTGAGGCACAGTTGTGTTATAAGGGCAACAATATTACATTTCTGTTTGCCATAACCACCTGGGCCCCAAATTTTATTGTACATCTGAGATTTTCACAAATAACATTTTCATGAAATTCACATATAGGAACTTAAGGTGGGCACTCATGGCTATAAGTGGCCGGATGGCACCACTCTCGCCTCCTGTGCCTGTGCCCACCCCCCAAGGTTTGCATATAGACACTTAGGGTTTTGGGTTAGAGTAGTGGTGGAGGGGAAACTGGCACCACGCCGGCCTCTGCCTCTTCTTCTTTCCCTTRTTAATTACTCTATAGAACAACACGCACCAACAGTACATCTGGGGGTGGGGGTGTGGGTGTCAGGGTCTATTCCCATCCCGTTCCTCGACTGCCATTTGGGGAGGGGGTCCTGAAGAAGGGTGGGCCGCTGGGTGCGGTCCTTGGCTGTGGGTGGGCTTGGGGCTTGGACGGTTGCCGGGGGCGGGGCTGGCTCTCCATCCTCCCTGGTGCTGCTTGGTCTCCTGAGTTCTTGGTTCCTGTGGGTGGTCCCCTGGCCGGGGTGGCTGCCAGGTTCCGGGGGGTGGACGGCTGGGGGTGTGCACTTGGTCGTTGGCAGTGTGGTGGGGTGGTCATGGGTGTGGCTTCTCTGCAGCGGGGAGCTGGCCAGGAGTCCTGGTGCGGCCCGGGCCGGGCCTTGCCTATCTGCTCCTCCCCACCTCATAATTACTGGGTCTACCTCCTGGGTTTGGGTGAGTGCTTCCTCCAATAGGGGGTGGGTACATGTCCTGGACCTGGGGGATATAGAGTGTGTATCAGGGGTATGAGTGGAATGTGGCATCCTTGTATGTCTTTGATTGAGTGGGGGTGAGGATGAGGGTGGGATGGTGCGATTGTGTATGTTTGGGTATTTGTCAGCCTGCGGTCTGGGCTGCCCATCCTGCTGGTTTATCTGGGGGCCCGCTGCTACTCGGCCCCCCGGTGGGGTGTGTGGCTGGCCACCGGCGTGCTGGGGATTCCCGGGGTCTGGGGCTGGGCGCTGGGGTGTGTGCCGGCCTGGCCTGGTGACTGCCTGCTGGGGCTCGGGGCCTCTGGCCCTATCGGGCTTTGGCCTGAAGGGTGTGCGCCTTGGGGGCCCGGACCTCTGTGCAATTTCCTGGATTTGCTCTGGTATGGCGTGTGCCGGTGGGGCCCATGAGTTTGTCGCTGCTGGCCCCGGGGGCTGTGCGTGTGGTCGCTGGGMMGACTCACCCAGTTCTCCCCTATGGTCTGATCTGGGGGGTGGGTGGGCAGATCTTCCCGTGCGGGTGCCCCTTGGGGTTCTGCGCTCGGGATCCGTCTCGGGCCCTTGGGCTCTGGTCTTCCCTATATCTGCCTCGTGTCTTGGGGGTTGGGTCTCCGGTTCTCCACAGTCACTATTAAATATTCCATTAGAAATCTTGTATATACACGTATGTTCACAACTGCTCACAGGCAGGTGTTCTGATCCGGGGGTTCTGACTGGTCACAGAGTGTGTATATATGTCTGTGTGTATATAATGACAATATTTATGAATGTAGGCATGTATGTATGTACTGTATATCTTTATATATGTATGGGTATGTGTATATATTTATATATGCCCTCCATGTATTTATCCATTTATTTTTCAGGTGAGCGGACAGATGTTGGGTGTGTGGTCCTGTGTTTTGTTGGTGTATATTTAATATACTTCTAATCGCTATTTCAATCTTTCTATCTTTCTAATTACTTCTCTCTCTTTTTTTCTCTCTGTCACTGATGATGAAGAAATAAATTAACTTAATAAACTAATATTTGGTTTTGTTTTCTACTGAAGTGACACAATATATATATATAAAGGAGGACCACGTAGAGAACATCAAGGTAGGTAACAACTGGTAATCCAGTACAGTAATATGATGAAGTGTGGGTGAAGGGAGACTGAAATAGTGCAAAACTAATGAGGCATGAACTGGCTGAGCTGGTCGGAAGTGGCAACAGGTGTGAGAGGCTGATTGGAAAAATACTGAGAGGCTGACTGAGGGAGCGATGATGAACAACACAGACTGAGATGATCAAAACTAATGTGACAAAAATCATAAACAAGAAATCTCAAATACAGAAATCATCATCATCATCATCATCATCAAACTTTATTTATAAAGCGCCATAACATTAGCCACAGCTGAAACAAAGTACTGAAGACATAAAATAAAAAACTCAATACAAAAACACAATAAAACCACACAGTTAAATAAGTAAAATCGGCACCATTGCAGTAAAAGTTGAGTAAAATAAAATCTCAGTTGGGTTAAAGGCCAGTGAGAAAAAAAATCTAATCTAAGGAAACAAAAACAAACTAAACAAACCTAAAATTAAATGAGCCATAAAACAACAGAACACAAGGATCCTGACCGTTAGTTTATTTTTTATTAGCCAAAGATCTCATGAAGTAGTTTATTGAATCTCTCACTGGATGCACGTGTACATCTGATTAACCATTGGAGTCAACCTGATGGAAGATGGTTGACCTTAACTGTGAGTAGATTGTTGTTAAGTTTACACATATTGAGTTAAATTTAGGCTCTGTAGTAACCGACAGTCATCTGTGGCACGCATTTTGGAGACTAACATTGCATTTTTTTTTTAATTTTACAAAAGAACAAAACACAAAGCTGTTTGGCAGTGACAACTTATGGAAACCACACACACACACACACACACACACGTGCGCACACACACACACACACACACACACACACAGAAGAAGACACAAGGGGGCCAGACATGGTATGAACTACAGCAATGTGAGGAAGGAAAAAACAGTGATCATGTGATCAAAACCCCAACATTCACACCAGGTAAGTCCTGTGGTCCACTTGTTTGGTCCGGACCAAATAGCAGATTTTATCTTTTTTTCCATTGGTGTGGGTTGCATTCACATTGTGCTTTTCTCAAGTGGACTATAATTTATAAACAAATTCATGCAGGTAACGGTCATTGCTCCCATTGGACAGAAATGATGGGGGCAGGACAGAGCACAGAAAGATGGTGCTGTTAAAACTACTGACTATTAAGAATATCAAGAACAGCTCATTCAGTGGCAGTTTTGCGATAAGATACTTATAATTTTGGGACAGCTAAGTCAGATGTGTATTGCAACCTAAAGGAGACAAGATATTTTGTGTTCCCTGAACCACAACTGCTCTTTTTTTTTTTGTAGCACAGTGTTAGCATTAGCAACACTGGAGGGCTAATGATGCTTAGCTATGGTGGCTTGTGAAGTCCATAAAGGTGCATGCTTCCAGTAGTGGGTTTGGTTCGAGGCCGATCTGTGTTCACACCAGAAACGAACTACACCAGAGTTTGTTTGAAAGCGGACCATGACCACCTCAAAAATAGGTCTTGGTCCGGTTGTTTGATTTACACCAGGGTTCACATGAGTGTATTCACACCTGAATGCATAAAAGGTCCAGACCAACTGGGGAAACAAATTCTGTAACATTTAAAGTAGACCAAATGTGTCAGGTTTGAATCACTCTAAGAAACTATACTTAGCAGAAAAAGTAAGGAAATTAGTGTTTGGTAGATTATTTCTTTATTGTAAGAATTCTTCTTGGCAATAATTCTTGTACTGGGCACCTGATAGACAGCACTTCGGTGTACCAGAAGTTTAATGCAAGTGTCAATAACAGCAAAATAAGCAATTAGAGATGATTTGGCAATTTTTTTCATGTTTGCAGCCCACATACTCAGCTCTACTGCTCATCCCACAAATGTGTGTTCCTTACAAATGTGGCACAATTTAAAAGGGGAATTAACAGACTTTCCAGCGGTATAAGGTTTATCACCAAGAAGCATTGATAGAACAAAAAAATAATCTACCAAACACTAATTTCCTTACTTTTTGTGCTACTGTTATAAAGAAATAAAGAAATAAAAATAAACACAACAGCAACATGAACAAATCAAACTTGATCCATAAACCTCAAGAGACACACAAAGAACAGGATATTGACATGCATCATTGGTGTTCAAAACTTTAGCAAGACATTATTTTTCCTAGTAGCAGTATTTACTCGCCTGTCTCCAGAACTTCATTGATGTGAGGTGAATTACATGAACTACAAGCAGACTTTCCTGCTCTTGATGCTGTCAGGAAAGGGAAGCACTTACTCATTTTGTTTACAATTGGACTACTAAAGTTAAAGAAGCTGAAACCTAAAGCTCATGAATTCCAGGTACCGTCATGGCACAGTTCATGTGGTTAAATTCTTTGTGCGTGATGTGCAGAAGCAAAGAAGTCATCACAGTGTCATTTTCAAGTCCATAAAAATGATTGATATCACTGCTGTGCGATCGCTGAATGTGTTTGAGTCAGTCACAGAAACAGCACAAACATTCACCGAACCTCAAGTGCAACCCAGACTTGTCTTTCTTCTCCAGGCAGACGATGACCTCAGCTCTGCAGGAGAAAAAAAAAGGAGTTGTTTACCACAAAGTGAGGAAAGCAGCAGCAGAGACAAAAGATGAGGGCAGGGTCCCCCTGTGGAGCACGGACCACCATCAGCTTAATCCTTTGATGGGAGAACTCACTTTGATACAACTGAGAGATTTACAACATCTCTGCTGGCAGTTTATTAGTTAGTTCATTTTATTTCTTACTATATGAACGCTAAGTCAGCATTTACATTCTTGTTTTCCTGTTTTAATGTTTTCTGTACATCTTTTGCATGCTGCAAACCTTGTGCTATTTTAGTTATTCAAATAGCAAAACATTTAGCTCATTCTGGAAGTAGGGGCTATGACTTTTGTTCTTTAGTACGTATCAAAATATTTCATTTAATTTAAAAACACTTTTCCCAATAAATGCATTTTGATCTCTTGAATTCCTTCAAAATAGTTATTTTTGAAATCTGCTTCGGTGCAGTTCAGGGCCATTCAACTGGTGGCCAACGGGCCACATCCGGCCCGTAAGTGACCAAACTTCGGCCGGCCATTTGGTTCATCCATCTCTTCTTAATCCCAAAGCCCCGGTTTCCTACTTTAATGGCTTTAAGTTCTTTGTCTAAGACGTAGACATGTGTGGTGTCTACAGAGATCAATCTTGTCTATCAGCTGGTAAAAACAGTTTCTATGAACATCGAAGACAGTTAAAACTATGAAAGTTAAAATAAAATTGGTTTAAACATTTGGCAAATCAGAAATGTCAATAAATATTTGTGTTAAATAGGAGGCACAATGTGTAATTTTTGTTTTTGATATTGTTTTATTATCACTATTTTTACAGTATTACATAGGGTTCTGTATGTTGTATTCATGATTAAATGCAGCAAAATAAACTGTTTCAAAGGAACAGATCTTTGTAAAACGGCCCCTGGAGCAATTTAGTTGAATAGCCCTGGTGTGGCTATTTAATACGCTTTAATTTTTAGCTAGCCTTTTGCTTATTTTTACTTTTTAGCTAACCTTTAGATGCTTTTAAGTAGGCTTTATCAAAATTTAGCTGAAAACTAAAATTACAAAGGGGAGGGCTAACTAAAAGCTGAATGTAATAAATGGTATAACTAGAAGCTAAATGGCAAAACGCTAAAGGCAACAAAAGATTAGCTAAAAGCATTTTTTTTAGCTTCTAACTACCATTTTATTACATTCAGCTTTTAGTTAACCCTCCCCTGTGTTATTTTAGTTTTTAACTATTGTTTTGCTACTTTTAGCTATTGTTCTATCTTTAGATTTTAATTAGCCATTTAATAATTTTAGTTTTTCACTACTTTTTTCTTTGAGTCAGATTTTTGCTACTTTCAAGAATTGTTTAGTTCTTTGTAGTTAGTGTCTCAATTTTAATGTCCTTTTGCTTCTTTTAGCTTTTGGATGGTGTGTGCCCCCCCCCCCCCCCCCCCCC
>NW_013952577.1:379189-381500 GCF_001266775.1 Austrofundulus limnaeus | reverse complement strand
CGCTTTTAGCTGCTTTACCAACTCAGTTTCAGTTTCTTTAACTTGTTGCAGTAAATGCATTTTGTTCTAGCTTTTTTTAAAAAAAAACTATTGTGTAAATTTGGTATCTCTTCTATCATAAACATCACACACACACACACACACACACACACACACACACACACATACACACACACACACACACACACACACACTAGGACATGTATTCCTACATGCCCCCTTAGTTCAGGTCAGGGTCACAGGAAGCTGGAGTTTCTCTGGGGTCATCAGGTGAGAGGTGGGGGTACATCCTGTGCACGACAATATAGTTGTCAAATAACTTTTCGTGTGTTTTTAAGTCTGTGGGAGGGAGTGTTCAGAAACTCTCACATCCTCAGGGATAATTTTGCAAACTCCACACAGAAAGACCAGCAGATTCTAAGATTTCCCAAACCTCAAAGATTGTCTAAAAGGTTTTTCATGCTGTTGGTGACATCTGCTGGTCAAAAATGAGAACACTGAAAAAACCATAGTGAAAAAGCAAACATAAGAACTGGCTCTGTTGATTAAAATGATGCAAAAAATTTCTTCGTGAATTGTCCAAAATAAAAATAAAAAATCATTAAAAGCTTCACAGAGAATTCTGGTCAAACCTCTTGACCAGAATTCTCTGTGAAGTTGACAAGAATTTCAGATGAAATGGAATGACTCAAGCTATGGAGCTGTATGGCTGTAGCATGATTAATAGTTTCTGTGATTTCCTGACACAACCTGAATTTGGACCTGCGGCCTCAGGATTACAAGACCATGGCACTGACCACCGAGCTACTGCAGCCCCTGCTCCCTAAACCCCTGATCATTTGTACCAACACAGAACGCACCGGAACTTTCTGTTGACTGTTGAGTAAAAAGACTGTTGAGTAAAACCAAAACTGCAGTATTAGTAACAGCACTGTCATGTTCTGCTGTGCCAGGTTTGGTTTTCTAACTGTTCAAACAGATACTTTGACTTCTTAGTAGCAACAAAAAACCTGATTTTGAGGAGAAATGCCTTAAAATTTTGAGATTTTCCTTGTGAGCTAGAAAAGTTTTGTTTCTTTTCAGCTGGGAAATCTCAATATTCAAATATAATTTGAGGTTTCCTTTTTATAAGGACATCAAATATTCCTCATTAAAATGACATCAAATTAGGATTCAGACCAAATATTTATGTATTATTGGAACCAACAAGACAAATTAAGTCATATATATGGATTTACTTATCAGAATGATCCAGGTATCAAAATGTAGCTTTTAAAGCCAATAATTTGAAAATGTAATTAGGTCATTTTGGCCAAATTTGACTTAATCTTCATTAGATGGGTCACATATTTGCAAATGTTTCGAGTTTGAAGTAATTCATTCTTTCAGTTGTGTTTTTAAAGAGTGCTCATCAGAATATAACTAAACAGGTCATGATATGTTTTGTTTATGAACTACACAGAAGCAATTATCTTTGTTTAGCTTCAGAAGGCGACGACAAGTCTCTGAACTGACACTGTCCTTATCTCCCTGTTTTCTAATCTAACCTCTGAAAGTGGAACTAAGAAAGCCTCTTTAAATGACTGACACAGTTCGCCCCCAACAGTCAGTCAGATAATTACCTTTAGAAGTTAGCCAAAACCATAATGACTGACAGAGCTAATTAATATCTGAAAGATACTGAGAGGTTGTAGCTGTGAGTCATCCTGAACTCACACATCTTTATTCAAGACTTGATCATGAAGTGTTGATGTGCAATCTTTGGAGGAATGTCAGTGTAATCATTTAGGGGACATGTTTTTTTTTTTTTTTTTTTTTGCCTTTGGAGTTGTTGGAAACCAGCATCTGTCAGAACATATAAAGAAGAAGCTGAAAATGAAAACTAACTTTGGGATTCCATTGTGAACGTTAGCATTAGTTTAATCCTTATGTGGTTGCCTTATTTTCAGCTCCTCACTGACCTGCTGTACATCTCATCAGCCCAGATCTTCACTCCTGCCAGAACATTTACTCCTCAGTCTCTTCTGTTTATTGTCACATGTTTCTGTTTAGATCTGGTCCCTGTAGTGGCCTTTGTGTAATGGTTTTTGGTTTGTTTTGCTGCCTTATCGCTTCATGTTTTGCTTTAGTTCCTCTACCTTTAAGTCTGTTACTGAGTCCTCACCATTGCACAAACCCGCTTCTCACATATACAGTCACAAAAACACAAACTGACTGGTTTGCTGCCTCCAAATTTCTCTCTCTCTCTCTCTCTCTCTCTCTCTCTCTCTCTCTCTCTCTCTCTCTCTCTCTCTCTCTCTCTGTCTCTCTC
>NW_013952577.1:377323-378751 GCF_001266775.1 Austrofundulus limnaeus | reverse complement strand
GTGTGTGTGTGTGTGTGTGTGTGTGTGTGTGTGTGTGTGTGTGTGTGTGTGTGTCAGCTCTCAGTCAGCTGAATAAACACACAGAAGTGAGTCTGCCAAACAGATTTCTCAGCCAGTTTGACCCTGTCATCACTGCAGGAAAACTGTGACGATGAAACTGAGCTGAACAGAGATGAGGACAAAAATAAGACGCTATTGCATCCAGCAGAAATAAATCAGTCTGTTAGTCATACAGTTTATTATCCACAAAGAATACAAAATTGTGTTCTTGTCTCAATAATCAACTTTTTGTTGATTCTTGACTATTTTTGTCCATCAGGTCATCAATGAATGTTTGTGAAAGATAAAAAAAAAATGACTGCAAACTAGGAAATTCTGCAAGCTTTGCCTTTTAGTTTAAGATTACCTCTTGATGCATTTATGAAAGAAAATTTACCTTCATTTTCTGTTTTCTTTTATAGAGATTTTGTTCCATCTGTTAAACAGCAAGTCATATTTTAAATAAATATTAAATCTCGTGGCATCAACAAATCAAAATATCTGAAACTTAAATGCAAACTTAGAACTTCTGTAGTTCTAGTGATAATGCATGTCCAAAACAAGTTGATTCTGGTAAATCAATAACACAAATTAGTTTGTTTCTATAAGCAGATTTAGGTTACTGACCTATATATTTTTATTTTTTATTAAAAGGATCAACAAAACTACAAGTTTTGGACATTCTGACGAAAAAATCTTTAGTAAGTTAAAGCCCAAGCCTTCCTTAAACTTTTAAATGCCAGGACTTTAATATTTAATTAGCTAACATGGAGATTTCAATACCGTAGGCTTAAAAGAATTCATGTCGTCCTCTGCCTTTCATGTCAAAGATTTATACATCTTATGCAGCCATGTTTAATTAGATTAGGTCAGAAAGTTGATCAGCTATAGATTATATCCGATGATTATTTTCTGAAAGTTTCATTAAAATGTGTGAATTGGTTTATGTGATATTTTGCTAACACACACAGTTGACTTTAGATAATTAATAGCTATTTTAAAAACAAAGATCTTGGACAATTGGACAATATGTTAGTGCTCAGATTGTGTTGGGCAGGGGCGCAGATAGGATTTTTGAACTGGGGGGGGGACCAAGTTTTCAGCAAATGATTTCCATCTAAGTAATTTTTAGTAATTTGATTAGTTACTTTCATAATAGCTTTTGAGTGAATGGTTTGCAATAAAATGGCGTTATAGAATTATTTGAAATTAAAGAAGAAAAATGAACATTGTTAAACACCTTCCAAGTCAACACTAACCATACATTGTTAAACACCTTCCAAGTCAACACTAACCATACATTGTTAAACTGTAATTTGTAAGGAGTACGACTGATCCACCAAAACTTGCCTCTAATGCTGTGTGTGTGTGTGTGTGTGTGTGTGTGTG
>NW_013952577.1:369439-373894 GCF_001266775.1 Austrofundulus limnaeus | reverse complement strand
ACACACACACACACACACACACACACACACACACACACACACACACACACACACACACACACACACACACACTATCTAACATCTAACATGTTTATCTAACATGTCAGAGCCTATAGGATGATTTAAAAAACAATACATAACATCAAACAGCCATCTTCCAACCCGTTCTGCCTCTAGAAATAAGTTACTTTTCCCCCTCTCCTTTCCTCCTGCTTCACAGCAGGCGCTTTCATGTCCGCAGCTGCCCCCCCGCGGGTTTTTTTTTTTTTTTCCTGTCAGGCTGTCAGAGCGCTACTCCTCCTCTGTCCGGTGCTGGTGTGGGTGAAAATCCTCCACCTCAGACGTTCAGAGATGTAACTGTCTGCAATACTGTGGTCACTTTCCATGTAGCATCAATTATGCTAATGCTAGCTGTCACGTTCTCTCATCCTGGCCACACCTCCACTCTCTAACCCCTCTTCCTCTACCCACACCCCCTCCCCTACCCACTTTGATACATTTTTCAAATTTCGCCTTGGGGCGGAGTTATCTTTTCACAGGGGGGGGGTAAGTTACACTTTAAAATGTCTTTGTTATGACAATCTGATATTAACCAAGACAAAAAAATGTCTTCACAAGTTAGAGCATTTACAAAGCATTTGTCAGTGTAATGGCGCTTAATGGCTTCTTTATAACTAGTCTAACATGTTCCACTTTACTTCAGGTTAGGGGAATATTAATGAATTAATTAATATATTGGTCTCATGACAGCCAAAGTTAAGACTAACAACAAATGACAGTGTAATAAAATAAAATGTTAAAGTTGATAATTAATAGCTTTTATTACAGGTTATAATTTCTTGGTTAATGGAAATGTTTAAAATCTCTTCGTAATGAGGTGTAGAAAACCACGTCTTCTGGTTGAAGTTGAACTGCTGTTTGCTCGATGAAAAATTACTCTGAAAACAAGGCTGGTTTGAACAGCAAGAACCTTTATTTTTGCAGTTCAGGAGATACAGCCTAAAAAAACCAAATTGTGGCCTCCAAGCCAAATGATTCACCAAGTAAGAAAGATGAAGAAACGAAGGCCAAGGGCGGGGACGTATAGGGCTCTTTATACATTTTCCACAGATGTACATAAATCTTGTCACGGTATACCTCAAGCGTTCTTCTTTCCTAATATGGTGATATGTGCCGAGCTCTGAAGCTGGAGGCTCAAGGGGCCTCACATCTGTGCATTCCTGAGACAAACCCCCCACTCTTAGACATTACAGTAATCAATTTGTGTTTGTTTACCTCAACAGTATTCTTATTTATTCCTCCAACCAAGAGCCACAATCAACACCATCATGTCAGAACTGTTCTCCAGAGACTCTATGAGAACCAGCTGTTTGTGAAGGCCGAGAAGTGTGAATTCAATGTCTCAACTGTCTCATTTCTCAGTTTTATTTTTGAATCAGGCAAATACAGGACTGACCCGAGAAGAATAAGGCAGTGGCAGAGTGGCCCGTTCCAACAGACCGCAGGCAGTTTCAACATATTTTGTGGTTCGCCAATTTTTACACGAGATTCATTAAGAACTACAGCAAAGCCACGGCACCTCTCACTCAACTCATCTCATCCTTGAGAACTTTCCAATGGAACCCCGAAGCTGACAGAGCGTTCGGTGAGTTAAAAGCTCTACTCTCATCTGCTCCCATTCTCTGCCATCCAGATCCTTCAAAACAATTCATTGTGTAGGTTGACGCCTCGGACACCGGTGTTGGGGCTGTCCTGTCTCAGCGCTCCTCAGAAGATAATAAGGTACATCCCTGTGCTTARTTTTCCCGTCGTCTTTCCTCTGCTGAAAAAAATTATGATGTTGAAAATCGGGAACTGTTGGTCATTAAAATGGTCCTAGAAGAATGGTGACATTGGTTGGAGGGGACAGAGGTTCCATTTATCATTTGGGTTGACCATAAAAATCTATCGTACATTCAGAACGCCAAGAGACTCAATCCAAGACAAGCCCGTTGGTCCCTGTTTTTTGCCCGTTTCTGTTTTTCTATCACCTTCAGACCAAGTTCCAAGAACGTCAAACCAGACGTCCTCTCCCGTCAATTTTCTCACTCCGAGCAATCCAAGATTGAGACCAACATCCTTCCAGACTCCTGTGTGTTTGGTGCCCTCCCTTGGGACATCATGAAGGACATTCGAGAGGCCCAGAAACTGGAATTTGACCCTGGTACTGGCCCTATGGGTAAGATGTTTGTACCCACTTCTGTTGTCAGTAAGGTTTTGGATTGGGTCCGCAGTCACAAACTCACCTGCCATCCTGGAATCAGTCGCATGACATCTTTTACCAAGAGATATTTCTGGTGGCCTACCCTTAACAAAGATATCAAGGTGTTTGTTTCCGCATTTCCTGTCTGTGCCCACAACAAGAACAACAATCAACCTCCTGCTGGTTTTCTTCAACCTCTACCCACTCCCAGTCGACCCTGGTCACATATTTCTCTGGACTTCATCACTGGACTTCCCCCATCTGAAGTTAATTCAGTCGTACTTACTATTGTTTTCCAAAGCTGCCAATTTTGTTCCCATTTCCAAGCTTCCATCTGCTTTTGAGACTGCTCAGCTCCTGGTCAACCATGTCCTCAGAATCCACGGCATTCGCACTGATATTGTTTCGGACCGCGGACCACAATTCATATCTCAGGTATGGAAGGAGTTTTGTAAGGCTTTGGGAGCTTCTGTCAGTCTAACTTCAGGGTACCATCCTCAATCTAATGGACAGAATGAGAGGTGCAATCAGGAGCTTGAGGTTGCCCTGAGGTGTGTAATCAATAATAACCCATCTACCTGGTGTAAGCATCTGATCTGGGTAGAATATGCACACAATAGCCACACTTCATCTGCTACCGGGGTATCTCCTTTTGAAGCCTCCTTGGGCTATGTTGTGGAATACTTATATCTGTATCACCTTGACACTGTCCACTTTTCATATCTTGTGATATCCTCCGGACGTCATCATCGAGTTGACCTATTTCCGTGTATCAGGATGGGGCAGYTTATGATTGGTTGTTCATTCTCACACGATGTTAGATGACAGAATGCTGTATATGAGGCCTCTCGAGACACAGTGTGCAACAGAGAGTTAGACAGTGAGCAGTGTGGAGTGACAGACAGAGAGGCACAGAGACAGGCCACGTTCTCTGTGTTCCTGTTGTTGCAATAAAACTCAGCTGATCATCCCACGGAGTACCTTCATTCTTGAGGAGCGTATTTCTGTCTCTGTTGTTAAATAAATATTGCCATAACAGGCTACTTACCCCCTTTGTTTCCCAGTGTTGAAACTGAAATTTTGGTTCCTTCTGTCTAGACTCGCATCTCCAGATGCCGCAGAATATGGCGACAGACCAAGGAGGCTCTAATGAGAACTGTGGAACAGAACAAGAGGTTTGCCAACCGTCATCGTTCCTCTGCTCCTGTCTACCAGGTTAACCAAAGGGTTTGGTTGTCTACACGGGACATCAAGTTAAAAGACACACCCAGAAAGCTGGCTCCCCATTTTATTGGACCATTCCCCATTGAAAGAATCATTAACCTATCTGCGGTAAGACTGAAGTTGCCACCTTCAATGCATATCCATCCCACATTTCACGTTTCCCAGATTAAACCAGTCTCTGAGAGTCCTCCAACCCTCCTCCTCCTGCCCGGGACATCGACAACCACCCCGCCTTCACAGTAAATCAAATCCTGGATGTTCGACGTAGAGGACGAGGTTTCCAATATCTCGTCGACTGGGAAGGATACGGTCCGGAGGAGAGATCTTGGATTCTTCGACCCTTCATCCTTGATCCTTCCCTGATCACCACCTTCTATCAACAACATCTGGAGAAATGTCCTCGATTGCCCAGATGCGATCTTTGAGAGGAGGGTACTGTTGGAAAACAGCCTGATTACAACCTGATTGATTCAGCAAATTGACAGCAGCTGCAGTTGCTCTCCTAATGAGGCTCTGGGCTTTAAAAGGCAAAGCTGTGGTGATCAGACCTTCGTTGAAACATAATCACTGTTGGGTATGGGTCTCAGCCCTTTTCCTGTGTAAACCTTTTAGAACAACTCTAACCTAAAACAAATTGTTCTCAGTTTTTGTGGATTATCCTGGTCGATGCCTGTCAAACTGCCTGTCTGCCTGCCGGTCAGCGTGTCTGTTTGCCTGCCTGTCGTTCATCTCCTGGAGCCACTTGTAAATACTCATCTTGGACTCACTCACCAGGGGTCGGATTTATAAAACTGGCGTACGCACAATTTGAGCCCAGAAACTTGCGTACGCCACTTTTCACGCCAAGGTTGTGATTTATAAAATCCAAACTTGACGTGAAAATGTGCGGTACCTCACGCTAACTCTGACCCATGCGTACGCTCATTTTGGAGATGTGAAACCGCGACACAAATGGTGAAGTGAGGAATTAGAGCCACACTGTGTAATGA
>NW_013952577.1:362665-364876 GCF_001266775.1 Austrofundulus limnaeus | reverse complement strand
TGTTGACATTGATCAGCTGACTGATTTAAATACATCTTAACATTCATGAGGTACTTTACATTGACTGTTTATGGTTGAATGTCGGCGTGTAGAGGGTAGAACCTGAGGCGGGACCTCGTGTTCAAACTCTGACGTGCGGCTGTGATTTATAAATGAAAGATGCGCAGAAACATGCGTGCGTACGCACGGTTTTATAAATCTGAATTTTTTTTGGCGTACACCATTTCCGTCTTTTGGCCGTGCGTTCACTTTTAGTATGGTTTCCACGCAATCCTTTATAAATGAGACCCCTGGACCTCTCCCCACTTGTAAGCAAGCAAACAAACAAGCAAATGAACTTCATAACACCTCTAAAGAAGGACATTAATTTCTCTTCTCATCCTGTTTCAGGTCATCCCTCTAATCATATCCACTGTAAATAAATATCACTTATTTTTTGACTTCCTGTCTCCCATGTCTGTTTACTAACTAGCTGCTCACAGTCGACTTCTCCCTAGTTCATGATACTCTTAATATTTATTCGGCTTTGAAATGTTAACTTCTACCATCATGAAAGGCAGGTGAACACGTGTGGTCACCTTTGTGGTCCTTTGTCTGTTAGCAAAATATCTCATGAACCAGTGAATAGTTGTGAAAAATTCATCATCACCTATTCATCTACAACTGATTAACTTTTGAAGACAACCAGATTCAAAGTGGCTGCTAAAGCTCTAAAAAAATCTGCATTATGTTACAATAGGATTGTGTATGGGCAAAGTATAGGCGGGACATCTCTGTAGTGCACAGACTCTAGTTTCAAAAATACAGCATGACAGCTTCCATAAATGTTATCTCGTGGCTCCAGTTCAACAGAAGAAGGATGACTAGTGTTAATTTATGGTTTCATTAATTCAACTTGTTTTATTTTTTTGTTTTTTTTTGTATAAAAACTGGTACATGCATTCATTATGTCTAGGCTGGACTACTGCATTTCTTTAGTACTCTGTAATAACAAATGTGGAGTTCCACAGGGTTCTGTATTTGGAACAAATTATTTATATTATATGTAAATGACTTGGTAGATGTGTCAGGGCTTTTAAATGTGTATTATTTGCAGATGATACTACAATTTTTTTGTTTGGACAAAGATATAGAAAGGATGTTGGAAATGATATGATAATATGATAATGATAAATTATCATTAAATTTGGATAAAACTAACTAAACACAAGAAGGAAATGATTAAACAAAGAACAAACGAACTGGACACCTTCATTGAACCTACTGAACATAAACTTAATCAATCAAATCAAATCAATTTTATTTATAAAGCTCTTTAAAACAGCGGCCGCTGTCACAAAGTGCCAAAATGAGGGGCCAAAACAATAAAACAAATCAACACTAAAACACTCAAACATTTAAAAAATAAATAAATAAAACAGCTAAAAAAAGACCAAGATCTCAAACTGTGTTAAAAGCCAGTGAATAAAAATAAGTTTTAAGATTAGTTTTAAAAACAGCCAATGAGGAGGCCTGCCTGACGTGTTGGGGTAGCTCATTCCAGAGCTTCAGAGCAGCAACTGAAAATGCTCGATCCCCTCTGAGGGTTCGCTTTGTCCTGGGTACTTTAAGGTGCAAATGATTGGTTGACGGGAGATACTGTGCAAGGGCATAGGGGTGAAGAAACTCGGAGAGTAAGATGGGGCAAGGCCATGTAAAGATTTAAAAACAAATAAAAGAACCTTAAAACAAACTTTAAACTGTATTTAGTTCAAGTATATAGTTAAGTATATAGTTCAGCAACTGTCAAAGAAATTAAAGGTTTGAAAACAAAATACTAAATGTTTAAAGTCAAAAGTATAAACATAAGAAATAAAATAAATGTCTGGTTAATATTGTAAAAAAACTAATAAAAAGTATAAAAGAATGTATGCTAATGAAGTTTCAGAGTCTAAAATATATGACATTGATAGTACACTTGATGCAGATTTTTTTTTCCAGTAGTTGCAGATTGTCAATATTATAATGAGGACCAATTTAATGATAAAATAGTAAATTGGGGGTTTTCATTTCATTGATTCATTTCAACAGTAGAAGTATGAATTCGAATTTTTCAAAAACAACAGACTATTTAAAAAGTTAAATACACATTTTAGTATAGCAGTTTCCGAAACCTGGTTAAATTATGAAAATGTAAATTATTATCAGATAGAAGGCTATAGACTATATCAT
>NW_013952577.1:359632-362254 GCF_001266775.1 Austrofundulus limnaeus | reverse complement strand
TATATATACAAATATAAGAAATAAAGCAGTGTTGAGTTGAATCTTGATAACTGATATTAGTGATAATTTGCCAGTATTTACAATTTGTAAAAATATCCAGTACAGTGAAAAAGTAGTTTTAATAAAGAAAAAAAGATAAATACATTTAAAAAAAGCTTTGGACAAATTGAAAGATGATTTAAAAAACTGGAAGGATGTGTATGTTCATGATATAAATAGAGCATATGATGTCTTTATGAATATTTTGGAAAATCTGTAGGAAACAATTTAATGCAAAAAAACTGTGCTAAATGTTGTTGACAAGCCATGGATGATGAATGGAAGAATTACTTGTATTCCTGTTTTATTTAAATTGAGAACAAAAGAATCAGATGAGAGACACAAGAAATATAAAAACAAGTTGGTTTGGATTATAAGACAACATAAGAAAGGGGACCGGGCAGGGGGGGGGGGCGCACTGATTGGTGGGCCTGATGGATAGAGCTTTATCAGAACTAAACAACAAAAGAAATCTGAAGCTTCTATGTTGAACAGTTTCTGAGTTACAAGCATTTTTTCATGTCCAGACCCCACTTTTTCAGATAAATTGGGGGTCCGGGGGGTGGGGGCACTGATTGGTGGACCTGATGGATAGAGCTTCCTCAGAGTTAAACAACAAAAGAAATCTGAAGCTCCTATGTTTAACAGTTTCTGAGTTATAAGCGATTTTGCATGTCCTGACACCCCCACTTTGAAAGGAGCCCCCTCCTCAACTATGGGGTCTATCATAAAACCGTTGGCTGGCGCAGTGTAGGTCAGACTCTTCTACAATCCTGCCAAATTTCATGTTGATCAGTGCAGCCGTTTTTGTGGTACGGTTGATCAAAAATTACTGAAAAAAAGAAAAAGTAAACCGTACGAAAACATTATGACTCACGCTTACGGTTCATAATAACTATTGACCAATATCCTTGTTACCACAGTTTTCAAAGATTTTAGAGAAATTYTTTGTGGCTAGATTGGATCAATTTATCGATGAACAGAATATTTTTAGTAGCAGTCAATATGGGTTCAGAGCAAATAACTCTACTTCAATGGCTCTTATGGAATTAATTGAACAAAAAACAACTGCTGTTGATCAAAAACAACACTGTGCTTTATCAACTTTATGTTGATTTAAAGAAAGTATTCGACACCAGTGACCACAATATTTTTCTTGAAAGGCTACATAAATATGGCATTAGAGGACCAGCACTACAGAGGATATCTAGTTATCTGAAAAATAGGAAACAGTTTGTACAGATAAATTGAAGTAAGATCTGAACTCTGTAACAGTACATGTGGAGTTCCTCGGGGTTCTGTACTTGGACCAAAGTTATTTATTTTATATGTAAATGATTTGGTTAATGTGTCAGGGTTGTTTCAAAGTTTTTTATTTGCAGATGACACTACATTTTTTTTGTTCGTGTAAAGACACAGAACAAATGCTGGAAATGATGCAAGCAGAATTTGTGAAAATACAAAATTGGTTTAAACTTAATTAATTATCATTAAATCTAGAAAAAAACTAACTATATGATATTCAGTAACAGAAAGGGAATTATTGATGTTCCATTTAGAGTTGATGGTGTTGAGATCTATAGAGTCAGTGAGGTGAAGTTTCTGGGTGTCATCATTGATGAAAAGCTGACATGAGACCTCACATAAATTATCTAAGAACAAAAATTGCTAAATCTATTGAAGTATTGTATAAAGTAAAGGGAGTTATTTAATGATAATGATCCCTAAGATGTTCAGGTCCAAAAACCAGAACCGCTGTCTTATCTGAGTTTAGAAGCAGAAAATTAAGAGTCATCCATGTTTTTATGTTGTTAAGACATGCTTGTAGTTTAAGTAACTGGTTGGATTAATCAGTTTCATGAATAAATATAACTGAGTATCATCAGCATAACAATGGAAATTTATCACATGCTGCTTAACAACTTTACCTAATGGAAGCATATATAAAGTAAAGAGGATTCGTCCAAGCACTGAAACCTGAGGAACGCCACGACTAATTCTGGTGTAAGCAGAAGATTCGTTATTAACATTAACAAACTGAAATCTCTCAGTTAAATATGACTCACACCATTTTAGAACTGTTCCTGTAATCCCAATATCAAATTCAAGTCTATGTAATAAAATATTGTGATCAATAACCTATTTGCCACGGTCATTAATGACGTATTTTCAGTAAAATTCTTGCTACGCTCCTCCCTTCCACTCCCTGCTTACTGCCTATGTTTTTAGTGTTAGCTCCTGGTACTAGTCCGTGAAAAAATCACAAAAGTTAACGCATCTGTGAGCTACTGGTATAAAACATGAGTTCCGTTGTGTTCCGTTGTGTCCACTAAGCAGCAGGTACGATCGAGTAGTTAGTTTTTCTCCTTTTTCCTCTTGATGAGGAGGTGACAGCAGTGGATCATAGCATTACAGGGAAAACTTTTCTTTAAAAGGTTACTCTTGTGTTTGTAATCAGCATTTCTAATCTGAGGATATAATCAGGGCAATGCACCTACATTTCAAACAGTTAATAGGGAGGAGGTCATTGATATAACAGTCGGGTCCATGGACTTGGTAAACAGTATATGTGACTGGGAGGTG
>NW_013952577.1:358109-359622 GCF_001266775.1 Austrofundulus limnaeus | reverse complement strand
GGCTTTTTATTTAATAAATTTTTTGTTAAATCTTTCAAGTCTTCAAGTCTGCTTGCATTTGGGTTAAACCTGCTCCAGTTCGTATCACTTACACTCCCTTAAAACACTTTTATAGTGATTGTGGGACTTTAAATACTGTTCCCACCTGGTTTTGCTTGGTTGGGATCTGTATCTTTGCCATTTACATCTTGCTGCCTTACGGAGGCCAGACAACTCTGAAGTCCACCAAGTTGGCTGCTTTGAAGGCCCCCAGATTTTCTCTGGACAGGCAGACTTACAAGCATGACTGATGCTGTGCAAACTGCTTATCTCCTGTCCGGAGAAAATCTGGAGGCCTTCAAAGCAGCCGACTTGGTGGACTTCAGAGTTGTCTGGCCTCCGTAAGGCAGCAAGATGTAAATGGCAAAGATACAGATCCCAACCAAGCAAAACCAGGTGGGAACAGTATGTAAAGTCCCGCAATCACAATAAAAGTGTTCTAAGGGAGTGTAAGAGGCTTTCCTGGAGGAAGTTCTGCAAAGAAGTTAAAGGGCCTAGTGCCTCTCCTAAGTTGTACAAGTTTCTAAGAAAAGATCCAGTCAATCAACTATCCTTCATTATTCCACCAGAAGGAATGCCAGTCACACAAGAAAGTGTGCTCCAGCATCTTCTCCAGGTACATTTTCCTGGGGCAGAAGAGACTGCACAGCCTGTCACAGTCACCGATCTAAATCCAACAGAGGACGACTGGAACAGAGCTGCAAGTGTCATTACAAAAGTCAAAGTAAAATGGGCGATTAATATGTTTGATCCATTTAAAGCTTGTGGACCAGATGGTATTTTCCCAGCGCTTCTTCAAAGAGGACTAGATGTACTTTTGGACACAATCACTAGAATATACATATGTTGCTTGTTTAGCAAACAGTTATGTACCAGTTGGGTGGAGGACGGCAAAAGTTGTCTTTCTGCCCAAACCTGGCAAAGCAACATATGGAGAAGCAAAATCTTTCCGCCCCATCAGCTTAACATCTTTCTTGCTGAAGGGAATGGAGAGTTTGATAGATAGACACATAAGAGATGGCAGTTTAATGCTATCGCCTTTAAGTCCTAAACAACACGCATACCAGGCAGGTCTTTCTACAGAAACAGCCTTACATGATGTTGTTTTGAGAATAGAACGCAGCCTGGCATGTGGACATTATGCACTAGGCTGCTTTTTGGACATACAGGGGGCATTTGACAATGTTCCTGTAGAAGCTATTGAGAGAGAGCACTTGCCAACAAAGGTGTGGATGAAACAACCACAAAGTGGCTCATTTTCATGCTTCAGACAAGGAAAGCATCTTCAACTCTGGGGGACTGCTCAGTAACCGTTAACCTCAGAAGGGGCTGTCCACAGGGAGGAGTAATCTCGCCCCTGTGTGTGCTCCTGGTTGTTGACAGCCTACTAAGTGAGTTGAATAGATCTAGACTTCACACACAAGGATATGCACATGACTTGGTCATACTTATAGAAGGCTTCTGTCTGGGTACT
>NW_013952577.1:356352-357639 GCF_001266775.1 Austrofundulus limnaeus | reverse complement strand
GTAAAATGAATTAGCAGAAATGCATTTTCATTTCAAAGTCAAAACGGCATTTTTTTAAACTCATAAATATAATTAGAAATCAATCATCCAAACTTTGCTTCCATTTTCATCTTCAAGACTGCCCATTGTGTGACACAACTGCAGAGAAAACAAAGAGGAAAGTGCTTTTTCTTTTTCACACCCCGCCCCCGCAAAACGTGTAACAAAATTAAAATGACTTCTCCATCATAGAGGTACATAAAAACACTAGTGGAGTCTCCAGCGTCCTCACACGGCGGCAGCGGGGATGACTTATCTAGCTGTTGTATAAACGTCTATGTTCACAACCCCAAAGCGGCGCAGGGGAGTGACGTCATGGCCACGGGCAAAGCGGTGTGTATTTCTTCCCCGCTGGAGACGAGGGCACGAGGATTATATTTAGAGACTGCGGGAAAACGTGTCCAAATCCGTACCAGAGCTGTGAAGAGAAGCTGCAGCTGCCCTGGAACGGCAACAAAATCAACCGCAAGCATCAGCTTTGAACTCGCCTGGTTTCTTGTCTCCCACCACGCCAGCAACGCCGGCTTCAGCTCCAGAGTGTTGTAACCCTCGAGGTAAGATTTCAAGCTAGGAAGCTAAGCTGACACGCAAATAGTTTTATTTTTATTGTTGTAAACATGTAAGTTGTATTTCAGATTTAACATACGCCACAGCAGAAGACACATTTTGTGCGACTTGTCCTTGGTGGTGATAAAATGCACCCACTCTCCCGGGTATTTGTATCCTCTCATTATATTACGTTATGTTACGTTAAAAATTATTAACATCCAAAATGCACAGACTAGTCTGTGTTTAGGGTTGCGCTGTGTTTTAGCAGAAGCGATTCATTAGTGTCGCATTCACGAAGATCTATCATATTTTAAGTTGCCCCGATATCTTAAAATAAGATTACGTAATAGGATTACGTCATATTTTATATATATTATATTTCTAAAAGCACCTCGCAGCATTTCCCCTGTAACACTGTGTTCACGAGCAGAACAAAGCCATGACAGATCAGCTGACTGGTTTTAAAGTGAGGGGCAGCTTGACCGCAGCTGCTGCACATGTCCACCTGTCCACGCGCAGCGCGGCTCTGACCTGCCCCGGACTTCATTCATGGCAACCCTTCAGACGGTTACTTGTTTAATGAGCATCAAATATCTGTAATTTGCACAAAAAATCTCACACGGGTGGAGCGGAGGTGCGAGCAGACCGCAACCACGTGGAGTGGGGAGGAGGAGGGGGGGGGGGCGTCTCTTAAAGACG
>NW_013952577.1:349145-356150 GCF_001266775.1 Austrofundulus limnaeus | reverse complement strand
TAATATCTTCTAAATTTAAGCAGGTGTTTAAATTACACAATAATTTTACTGGAGTAACTTGTCAATTTGGTTAAAAAAAACAGTAAAATTATTTTTTTCTTTCTGGGCAGAGAACTTCCTCTGCTATAATTTTTTCAAATAAATATATCAAAGCCCCTCAGTTGAAAACACTAAAATGATAGACCTCTGTTATTAACATAAAGCTGCTCTTTTTCCATTTAGAATCCTTTGCCAAGTCCTTTTTGGTCAGATGGACGAGCTCAGATTGTACAGATTTAAAGACAATTATAAACGCTGAGACAGAAGCAGCATGAAGACAGCTGATTCTAGATTCTGATTCTTACACAGAGGAAGATCAGAGGAAACATAAGCTGCCGAATGGTCATCAGCTGTGTAGTCAGCATTACATCACAGCTAAGCCACTAAGAATCTTATTTTTCGGTTTTCACAAAAAAAAAAAAGACACTGTTACACACAAAAGCAGTGCATTTGCTGTGTCATGTCTAACATATAGCTATAAGTGAAAACATTTTTTTCATCTTGTCTTATATTTTTTAATTATGTCACTTGTTCTTCCAGGATCAGATGCTTATGGAGAGATGTGTACACTCAAGTCGTTGACCCATTTCACACACTCTTTCATAACCCGGAGGCTTTTAAATCCTGATGATGAGAGTCATCTGTTTCTCTCCACTGGAATTCTCTGCCTCAACTACAGAGACAACTTGCCTTTTTCATGGATGCTTGGAACCATCATGGCCTAAGAACAGCAGTCAGTCTCCCTACCAACTTTGGACATCATTCAGGCATCTTCAAAATCCAGATCAGGTATGTGAAAGCAGATGATTGCATCAATTCAGAAGACATTATTTAAATTAACTTAAAAAGCCTAAAATTATATGGCTACATTACATAATATACATACTTAAGACCACTAGCGGAACAAATCAGAGCCGGGCTGGGGGCGGGGCAAATGACCGGGTCCTTTACACCAAATATAAAGCTCATGATAACATCATTTTATTCAACACATGCCTGCAACAGCAGGGCTTACAAACTTAGCACCACAGAGTGACTATTATTTTGAAGTCCATCAAATGGACATGATGTGTAACCTAGAGAAGAAAAAAATAACATTCAACAACACAAATTCAAAACAGTTCAGCACCATGGATAGCGGTCAAGTCATTTTGACACCAGCTTTATGTATTTCAACTCAGAAACTGTACCCTATCAGTAGCTAAAATTCAGTAAAGCTGACACAGCGGCCCACAGGTTCACAAACACAGTTTCAAAAAGAAGTACTACTCACCACTATTGAAGGACATAGGACTAACCTTACGCTCCGAGAACTCGTCCGTGACACTTTGATCTCTTATTCTGGACAAGTCCTCTCAGTCTCTCCTGTCCCAGTGTGTCCCACTCAAGTATCAAGTTATAGCCTACGGACTGTCTGTGATTTTTTTTCTCATTTTGCAGTTAGGCCTATACTGAAGTTAACAGACTGAAGAAATTTTGTTATTGATTAATTGAATATTAGATTCAGTTTTGTATTTTATTCTTTCTGATCATTTCAGTCTGTAAGGTTGAAGCTGACAAAGAGCTGGTATGTTATCATGTGTTCTTTCTCTTAGCCTAAACAAAACTGAGTGACATTCTGACGTCTGATGTAAAAGGTAACACCTCTGGGGTGTAACCAGGAAGGGATGAACATTATAAGCTCAATTCATTATAGTAGAAAGGAGTTGTCAGTGTTTTGCAGAGTGTCTGCTCAGAGCAGAACTTCCGTGTTTGTTTTGATTTGGCCCAAGGTTGTACGCTGAGGCCTGTGCTGCTGAGCGCTGAATGAACCTGATTGGAGCCAGAGGACTAAAAATAAAGTTTTAAAGAAGAAATCCAACTGAATCCTGTTTATTCGGACATACCATTTGGAACAACGCATATTTTTTCAACAATTTGGTGACTTCCCCAACGTGAAGTGTGATCTTGAATAAGCAGAGAACATTGGATTTTATTTTTGGCTGTTGAAGAACCTGAGAAGATTTTTGAAACATCATCTGCTGAGAGTGAGAGTGAGTACAGAAAAGCTTCAAGATGCCTCCTTTGTTTTCCATAGAGGATTTCTGCCAGCTTCTCCAAAAGGTGACGGTGTTGGAGCTCAAGATTCATCGTCTGGAAGAGATGAATGCTTTGGAGGACTCAACATGCGTTCGAAAGGATGAGAAGGCTGAGATGAGAGATCAACATGGATGAGGAGATGGAAGCTGCTTCTGAGGGTGAAGCTGTATGGAACTCTCTTTGTGCCAGACCAAAAAATCTCTCAGGAAGGATTCAGCTCTTAGATGACAACAAATGGCCAGAGTTACATCCATCCATCCATTTTCTGTACACGCTTCTTCCTTTTCAGGGTTTTCAGCTCAAAGCCAAAGCCAAAGCAAGTCCAAAATGAGACTTTCAAGAATCAAGAAATGCTGATTATCACAGATAAAATGGTGAATGAGATCAGAGGCTTCTGGAACAAGAAAAATGTCAAAGTTCTGGGTTTTGGTGATAAAGTATCTGACCTCACAGAGAAGATTCTGGAAATCACAGCAGAGTATCCAGCTCTGAATGCACTGATCATTCATACAGGAAGTTATGAAGTTATGAACCGACAGTCAGAAATCCTGAAGAAGGATTTTAATCAGCTGCTGAATACAGTTAAAAATCTCAACATGGATGTGTTCCTCAGTGGGCCCGTTCCTGCAGCCAGAGGAGGGGCCGAGAGGTTCAGCAGACTGTTTGCTCTTAATGGTTTTTTGAAAAGGTCCTGTGTTGACCACTCTGTGAGTTTTGTGGATAATTTTGATCTGTTCTGGGAGAGAAAACATCTCTTCAAGTCTGATGGAATGACTTTGAACCAACATGGATCAGAGCTGTTAGCTTCAAACATGAAGAATTTCCTGAACCAAGTTCCGGCTGGAACCAAACAGGAGAGTGATCAGCTGACGTCTGAGGCTGAAGGACAACAGGTGCAAGCTGAGACATCAATGGAAAACAACATGCAAGTGGCTGAACCAGAACCAGAACCACAGAGAGGGGAGTTGCTTCAAGCTGCTGAACTGGAAGAACATCTGGACTCATCATCATCACAAACAGAGGAACCAGAAAATGGATTTCCCCAACCWACAACTGAAGAAAAACTGACCACTTCTTCTCCACCTGAAGAACCCAAACCATCAACTGAGAATGAGAATGTAAAACCTACATCCAAGTAAAAAGTATACCGGATCGGAGACCGTTTTGAAGACCCTGTGAAAAGAGAACAGGAGCATTCAGATTATCGCACAAAGCTACAGGACCTTTGGATGAGGAATAAAAATAAATGGACAGAGAAGAAGAAACAAGAGTGGAAAGAAAGCATTATGGGTCTTATCCCTGATGATGAATATTTTTATGTCTGGGAGGATCAAAAATTGAATTTCTGGGGTTGGGAAATGTTTAGAAATATCCTGATTTAACAACAGATGTTGTAACTTCTCTTTATAAAGTTTTAATAAAATTTCTTATAGTTTTGACATATTTTAAATATGTCAAGAGAGGGATTGAATAAATTTTGCAACTGATTTATTGAATATTCAAGACCATTCTCTCCCAAATATTTTTTTGTTTTATGGATTAAAAAAACATAGGCCTAGTTTCAAACTTATTTAAAATTTCAGAGCCTGTAGGACGTTAAAACAATAAATAACCTAAAATAACAATTTTCCAACCCGCTCTGCCACAATAAATAAGTTCTTCTCTCCCTCCTTGTTTCTTCCTGCTCTGCCACAGGACTCTGTCCTGCACAGGTGCTGAAACCCGCGGCTGACAGCCAGCCTGTATCTCAACATCCCAGCTCGTGTGATTAATACGGAATATTTTATTTTAATTTTTGCTAAAATTATGGATTTCTGAGGCTCATTATACAGGTAAATGACTGAAGGGGTTGACATGCTGGTAAGTTTTAACTTAGAGAATGAGCGCTCAGAGGTTGAAACGGTGAAGAGTCAAATAAAAAGAAAGCGGTCCAGCCTCGGTGAAGTTACTGTTGGATGGAAGCTTTTTTAGCAGATCTGCAAAACATGTTGTTTTTGTTTATCTGGTCCCTGAAGAAGTTCTAAATCAAAGCAGACCGGGCTCTTCTGGATGCATTCGGGCCCGCTTTCTCCACCTGCCTCAGAGGGTCGGCTCCATACTGCCTCCGAACCGGTTCGGTCTCGTCCCGTGCTCTGAGGAGCTCGGAGAGGAATGCGCAGGAAATGTGAGATCGCACAATAAATCCAGTGATAAATGTAGAAGTCTGAGCAAAACAAGTCATTGTGTGGAAGTCGGGTTGAAACTGCATTACTCTCGGTCGACTTTCTGAAACTTCTGATTTCAGAATAAAATCCACGTGTATCATGTGTGTATGAATATGTTGTGAGCTGCATGTTTCCATCTGCTTCCTAATCATAATGATGCAATTTGAAAGCATTTATGTATAAATTTACCCATATAATTATTAATATAACAAACATTTTGGCAAAATTGCTCTTTCTTTGGGGATTTATTTTGTAAAATTGTAAGTTGTGCTCGTTCTTCTTCCTGTTGGTGCAGTGTGATTTTTGTAAATTGACTCTGGAGCAGCTCCGGCGTCGGGCAAAAGATGAACCTAATTTTGGCGGATCTGGGTCCACTCTGCACCACCATGAGGAGCAGTGTAAATACTGTCACTAATTTTAATGGTTGAATATTTACTGCAGAGGTTGGAACAGAGCAGAACAGCATGGTGTAAATTGAGGGTTAGGTTCTATCTTCCTCTGGGCCCGACAAGGTCCAGACGCACACTCTGGGCCCCTAATGGGCCCGGGCCGGAGGTGTGCCTCCCTCCCAGCCCCCCCAGAAGCTCCGCCCCTGCTTAGGATAACTTAATAGCTTAACATTTCAAGACTGCAATTTAAATTGTTTTATAAAATCTTTTTAATAAACCACAGCTTTTCATAAGTCAAGAAAGCGTATCTAATAATGACATTTTTATTGTCATCTGTGTTCAGGTGGAGGCAGATTACGGTATTGATTGGGATGGACCTTACGGCTTTGATGACCTTGGAGTTCAACCAGAACATTTTGAGGTACCCCAAGTGATCCTGCAGCGACACCTGGTCGAGGAGAACATGGCAATGTTCCCTTCATAGGTGCAGTCAGAGTCTATACAGAGACACTGCAGCAGCTGGTACAGTGACCACCTGAACTGGATGACTTCAGATCAGTTCAGTATGTGAAAATGCTTGAAAAATCAGGAAGCTCAACAGATAATGTTTAACTGTCTTTGTTACCTGAACTGACATTAGATACTTTTGTCAAAACATTGCATTGAAATGCCTTATGTGAACTTGTCCTTACTCTATTACTTCAATAACTCTCACAAGCCATTTTAAAGGAACATGAAAATTCAACCACAAGTTAATGTCACGCCAACCTCTGCTGTTTGGTCTGGTTAATAATCTCCATGATGCGTGCAGCAGGGGTTTTCTGGATCTTCTCAGCAGTGGTCTATGTGGGGCGAGGTGATCCCCAGCCATGCCGTGCTCATGGAGCCACAGAGGGGAGCTACCAGCAGATTATCTCTGGTGATTTCAGCCAACAAAGACTTTGCCTTCAGTCTGTACAGGGAACTGGCCAGTTCTGACTCTAAAGGAGAAAACATCTTAGTCCATGGGCTAGGGTGGCTCACTGTGCACTTCGATGTAGATGACATTTCATTAAGCAAATATCTGCTTGATGATGTCATCAGGGGGTCAAAAGGTCACAACCCCAACAAAGTATGACAATTTTCATCTTTTTAGTCTGTGGTTTAGGGTGGGTCTCCATGCACACCCCACTGCTGAACTTCTCTAGTGTTTTCATGTACCCTAGGGTCCACTTTTTCAACAAAAATGTGTTAACAGAAAAAGGTTGGGTCTCACTGCCCCCCAAGGACCACTTTGTGACCACACCCCTTTTCCATTCTGACCATCACAGTTAGGGGTACAGGGAACTTAACTGCCAATAACTTTGCTATAAACCAACCAGATTTTAAAAACAAGGTATCAGCAGATTTTTACTGATTAGCTCTTCAATTTAAATGACTTTTCATTAAACAAATGTGCAAACAATGATGTCATCAGAGGGTCAAATTGTCACAACCCCAACAGAAGATGACAATTTTCATCTTTTATCTGTTTTACCTCACAGATCCTAAATGTTCAACTTACTTAGCCTTCTCATGCACCGAAGGATCCACTTATTCAGAAAAAAGTCTGTTAACAAAATAAAAGTTGTATGTACTACTCCACAGGGAGCCGTTTTTGACCCCTACTCATTGTGTGCACAGTTCAGAATTTCCAGGATGTCAAACACATGTAGATTTACCACGTCAGAATAAAATGTCATAAATCTGGTGTTAAATGATAGATATTGACGTGGTCTCTCATTTAGATGTGCTTTTGTTGATTATTTATGCAACAGACCATGTTACCAGCCAGGAGTTAAAAATAACACATTAGACCATTGGTGAACATTCAGAAACAAGTGTTTGTTAAAACTGAAAGGCTTTCACAGAGTTATTCTTTGATTAGCTTGAACTTCAACTAATTCTAAAGAAGAATTAATGTAAAATTGGAGAAAATAATGTATCAATTTAATACAGCTTTATGTCTAATAGCATACCATACAGACACACAATGAGTAAGGGTGTGGTCAAAAACTGGTCCCTGTGGAGTAGTACCTACAACTTTAATTTTGTTAACAGACATTTTTCTGAATATGTAGAGCCTAACGTGCATGAAAAGGCTAAGAAAGTTGAATGTTTTGGATCTGTGTGGTAAACTCAGATAAAAGATGAAAATTTTCATCTTCTGTTGGGGTTGTGACATTTTAACCCCCTGATGGCATCATTCTGCGCATGTTTGTTTAATGAAATGTAGTTTAAATTAAAGAGCTAATCAATATGAATTTGCTGATACC
>NW_013952577.1:342919-346506 GCF_001266775.1 Austrofundulus limnaeus | reverse complement strand
ACTAAAACCATTAAATATAGAAATGACTAAAACCCGACTAAAACCATTAAATATAGAAATGACTAAAACCCGACTAAAAACATTAAATATAGAAATGACTAAAACCCGACTAAAACCATTAAATATAGAAATGACTAAAACTGACTAAAACCATTAAATATAGAAATGACTAAAACTCGACTAAAACCATTAAATATAGAAATGACTAAAACTGACTAAAACTAAGAAGTATTTTTGTTCAAAAGACTAAGACTAAGACTAAAATTAAAATGGCTGTCAAAAACAACTCTGGTGACTCACCAGAGTTTTTGTCACATTACTAGAAGCAAGCAGGCACGTGAGGACATCAGTGCAGGTACTGCTGTATTTGTAGACCACCTGTTCAAACCCCTGCCTGAGTGAGGTCTTGGCGTACTTTTATTCCACTGAGGGCTTCACTATTGACTTCAGCAAAACTACAGACTCAGTCAACACCATCAGTAAGTACATTTCAGATCAAACCAATGGAAAGATCAAGGAAGTGGTCAACAGTCTGGATCCAGGCACAGTTGTTTCTCCTCAGCTACATTTACTACAAAGGAAAGTGGRCGACTGCATGTAATCCTGCCCTGACAAATATGGAYGRGTTTTATGTAGCTGAAAATGAGACGGTTTCAGTTCAGATGAAAACAAGAATCCATGTATCTTTATGATGAAGCAATCAACAGCTCAGTCCTCCACCTTCCCTTCAACAACTCCTGCTCCATGTTGCTGCTGATGCCTGACAATATGAAAACCTTGGAAAACATCATCAGTCCAGCTCATGTCACTGAATGGCAGAAGCTGATAAAGCCCATGTTTATATTCCCAAGTTTTCCATCAAGACCTCCTACATGCTGAATGGAGTGTTGGAGGAAGTGGGAATGACTGACATGTCTGATTTTGCAGATCTGAATGGGATTTCAAAACTGCGTGACTTGGCTGTCTCTGAGGTTGTGCATCGAGCTGCCCTGGATGTTGATGAGGCCAGAGCCACTGCTGCTGCCACTGGGGTTGCCATCATAGAGTATTCTTACTTGAAGACAGAAATGAAATATGATCGTCCTTTTATGCTGATAATTGAACGGAGCACAGAAAACATCCTTTTTGTAGGAAAGATTGTCAACCCAAACCTCTGAAGTAACCATTGTGGTCAGGTATAGCTGCTGTAATTAAAGGAATACATTGACTGACTTTAATAAATTGTACTTGTAGTCATAAAAAAAAACAACTCAAGTTAATGTTTAACTGTCTTTATTCCTAGAACTAACATTAGATACATTTGTCAATATAACATTGCATTGAAATGCTTTTTGTGAACTTGTTACCGTTACTTTACCTCTCACAAGCCATTCCAAAGTAAAATGGAAATTTAACTTAATGTGTAACTGTCTTTATTCACAGAACTAACAAATACATTTGTCAATAAAACATTGCATTAAAAAGCTTTTTGTTGTCATGTCAGAGAAACTTCTGCAGATGTGTAGATCTATACCCTGCTGCAGCCAGTCCTGCCATCGTGAAGTAACCTCATGTTCGCTTCTTCAGCTGCAGCTCTTCATTTCATGTTCCTGTAATGAAGATGTCAAATTAAAAGAAACATTGGAAAACTTTTTTTACCACGACTGTTAACATGAATGCAATTAATCAAACAGCTATAATCAAACAAATATTTGCTCTAGAATCACGTCTTTATGCTGCTTCTCTCTCAGCATTTATTCTTGTCTTTAAATCTGTACAATCTGAGCTCGTCCATCTGAACAAAAAGGACTTGGCAAAGGATTCTAAATGGAAAAAGAGCAGCTTTATGTTAATAACAGAAGTCTGTCATTTTAGTGTTTTCAACTGAGGGGCTTTGGTATATTTATTTGAAATAGCAGAGGAAGTTCTCTGCACAGAAAGAAAAAATAATTCTACTGTTTTTTTTAACCTAACTGACAAGTTTCTCCAGTAAAATTATTGTGTAATTTAAACACCTGGTTAAATTTAGAAGATATGATTAACTACAAGCACCTGAAGCTGACTCAGAGAACTGTGATTTAAAAAAAATAAGTCAAATGTAGACACGTCTTTAAGAGACACCCCCTCCCACTCCTCCTCCTCCCCACTCCGCGCGGCTGTGGTCTGCTCGCACCTCCGCTCAACCCACGTGAGATTTTTTGCGCAAATTACACTTGATGCTCATTAAAACAAGTAACCGCCTGAAGGGTTGCCATGTATGAAGTCCCGGGCAGGTCGGAGCCGCGCTGCGTGTGGAGATGTGGACAAGTGGACAGGTGGACATGTGGACAGGTTGACATGTGGACAGGTGGACATGTGGACAGGTGGACATGTGGACAGGTGGACACGTGGACATGTGCAGCAGCTGCGGTCAAACTGCCCCCCGCTTTAAAACCAGTCAGCTGATCTGTCGCGGCTTTGTTCTGCTCGTGAACACAGTGTTACGGGGGAAATGCTGCGAGGTGCTTTTAGAAATATAATATATATAAAATACGACGTAATCCTATTACGTAATCTTATTTTAAGATATCAGGGCATCTTAAAATATGATAGATCTTCGTGAATGTGACACTTATGAATCGCTTCTGCTAAAACACAGCGCAACCATAAACACAGACTAGTCTGTGCATTTTGGATGTTAATAATTTTAACGTAATGTAACGTAATATAATGAGAGGAAACAAGTCATTGTGTGAGAGCGGGTGCATTTTATCACCTCCAAGGACAAGTCGCACAAAATGTGTCTTCTGCTGTGGCGTATGTTAAATCTGATATGCAACTACATGTTTACAACAATAAAAACAAAACTACTTGCGTGTCAGCTTAGCTTCCTAGCTTGAAATCTTACCTCGAGGGTTACGACACTCTGGAGCTGAGGCGGCGTTGCTGGCGTGGTGGGAGACAAGAAACCTGGCGAGTTCAAAGCTGATGCTTGCGGTTGATTTTGTTGCTGTTCCAGGGCAGCTGCAGCTTCTCTTAGCAGCTCTGGTACAGATTTGGACATGTTTTCCCGCAGTCTCTAAATATAATCCTCGCGCCCTCGTCTCCTGCGGGGAAGAAATACACAGCGCCTTGCCCGTGGCCGTGACGTCACTCCCCTGCGCCGCCTCGGGGTTGTGAACATAGACGTTTATATAACGGCTAGATAAGTCATCCCCGCTGCCGCCGTGTGAGGACTCCGGAGACTCCACTAGTGTTTTATATACCTCTATGATGGAGAAGTCATTTTAATTTTGTTACACGTTTTGCGGGGGCGGGGTGTGAAAAAGAAAAAGCACTTTCCTCTTTGTTTTCTCTGCAGTTGTGTCACACAATGGGCAGTCTTGAAGATGAAAATGGAAGCAAAGTTTGGATGACTGATTTCTAATTTTCTTTATGAGTAAAACAGTGCAGTTTTGACTTTGAAATGAAAAACATTTCTGCTAATGCATTTTAATTTTCTGATTTGACTTTTCTAAAAGAATTTTGGTCACTTTTTAGAAGTACATATTTTGAAAATTCAATGTCAAAGTTTGTTTTAATTATTTGAATTAATTTACAAATTTAGCAGTCTTGGAAAAGATAATAAT
>NW_013952577.1:334555-341189 GCF_001266775.1 Austrofundulus limnaeus | reverse complement strand
TTAGGCATGAGCTCTACCCAGCCCATCAAATGTTTCAGACCTAAGGTTTTAGCTTTATTGTAATCTGAAAATAATTTCCCACATAAAGAAATTCCTGCTAAGGAGGTAAAATGGCACAACCAACCAAACAGTGACTGAAAAAACATTCAAAATATAAAGAAAGGATGCAAACAAATCCACACTTTGTGGGAAATATTTGCTAAATTATACAATTTATAGTCCTTGTGGTGGCACGATTTACCAAAAATGCAGAAACACGTTGGAATAAATGCACAGAAAATATGCGTGTATGGTCGTCAAATGATTTAATTTGAGCAACAACAGAGCAGAAGTCAAACAGAGAAGTCTGTCAAGTTGTGGCTGGCTCGTCAGCGCAGAGCAGCCGATAATATAACATCCTGTTGCTTACAACCAATCACAGTTCGCCAACTGTGAACCATCTAACCAATGACAGGGCTGTCAGCCCAGAAACACCTTATCAAAATAAGAGAGGTCATGCATTGCTGGAGTCTTGAAGTCTAGGGCAACAGATTAAAACAGCCGAAACTAGTTATCATAAGATATGAGTAACGGACAGCGTCAAGGTAAAACAGATATAAATAATTAGTCCATAACAGTCATCAATGTCAAAACTGACTGTAGCCTCCTAAGATTTCTTACCAAAATGTTTTAGTTTCGCTCCAATCTGATTTTTGAAATAATTATGCCTCAACATAACTGATGAAAATGAGCGTATGACATAGACTGCTGAGGAACGGCATCTAATCCTACCGAGACGCTTCAAAGCAATTGGAGGCTTGAAATCTTGTTAAAAAATAGGAGCTGAAGTTTTAATCCCATTCATTATGTTTTCCAAATGTGCACGCACAGCAAAACGAAGCTCCTTCCCCTGAAAATCAGCAGAGTATAAGCAAGTTTTCATCAAAGTACAGTCGTGACCCTCGTTTTTAACAATGGGTTGTTCCAGGAGGGCAAATATAAAACGAAGTGAAGAGACGTACAGATTGGTCACTTTTATGAGCTCTGATTGTTTTGTCCTCACCTACTCTTCACACAGAATGCACTGAACACAGATGAGAGTGGAGCACAAATTGCTTTGTGTCTGAAAGGGCCTGAACAAACAACCAGAGAGATGCTTCCTCTGTCACAGATGATGAGCAAACAATACAGATTATAGACGGGGCCTTGGTAACGCTGCCGGCACATGCGCAGCTCGTTTCCTAATGTTTGCAGCTGAAAACGCTGATGCTCGCTGTGACTCAGAGAAGACAAAGAGCTGTATCTGTTGCATGACAAATTTCCATCTGTAAGGCAGCAGGGATGATTCTCAAAGCAAGTGGCAGTAGTAAAAAAAACTAACTGGATTTGTTCCGAAAAGACTTTGGCACTGACTCCTCTGAACTGCTGCACCAAATTTTAGCACAATATCTGTAAAACTGGCTGAGGTATAGTCGATTTGGTGATTTCTAAGAACAGCTGAATGTGAGGGTTTAGTTGCAAAGGTTGTAGTTGTTCATCTAATGATTATTTCTTAAGTTTTACTTAAATCCATCCTGTAGTTCATGAGATATTTTAACAGACATGTAAATTAATGCATTTTCTGGCTGTGAACTGCACAACTAAAGTATTTTATCTGTGTGAGGGAGAAAAAAAATCAATTTTGTGCTTTTTTTTAATTATTGAAGCTAATTAAATTAATTTCAGTAGTAAACACACGAGCTGCAGGAGCTGCAACACTCGGCTGATGGTATCTACAAAATAAAAGCGGAGATTGTGAAAGCTGAGCAGAGTACCATTTTTACCCACAGAGCATTTCATTACCATTATTATTGACCTGCTGTAAAGATTCTTGGGTTTCAGGCAGCGTTGGATGACAGTTTCTGATGAATGTGGTTCAAACAAAAAGAGAAGTTCATCTGTTATTTCTGCGTAAACAATACCGCAGCCGCGATCTCTTCTACATTGTTGGGAGAATGATTTACGACAAACAGCTCTGATTGAACTACTTCACCAGTGGTGGTTTGTGTGTTTGTAACAATATATAACAAAAATAAAAGCACACACACAAGTGGGCCCACTATGGCCTGGCTGCAACCCTGTTTTAAATTACCTTTCTGTAATGCAATTACCCCCCCCCCCCCACCCCGCTGCAAAGGGTGATGTTGCCTTTTTGTTTTACCACAATTTGTTTTTCGGCCTCTGTGGGGTATTCTGACAGAGACTGTGTGACCTTGCCTCCCATTAAGTCATTGCTATCCGACTGAGCAAAAACCAAAAAGGCTTTTTTTTTTGTTTTAGTTTAAAGGTGCCGGGGGGGGGGGGGGGGTATATTTGCCGAACGATTCCCAGAACTAACTCTCAGGATAAAAATAGAAAATTAGCTGTTCAGTGAACTGCGGTAGGTTGTGTGCGCACACTGTGAATTTCTGTTTCTTTCTGTTGTGCAAGTGTGCAACTACAATAAACTTTAACACAAAGAAAATGTTTAGTGTTTTCCTTTTCTGCTCATTGTGTTGCAATGCAAGATGAATCTGCAGAAAAATTACTCCTCTCAGTATTTGTGAAAAAAAGAAATCAAATAAAATTTTAAAGTTGATCTTTTTCTGCCACTTCACAGATGCTGAATTACTTTTGAAACCTGTGAAATGAGAATTTACAAATCAAGGTTAAGAACTAATTCATTTTGAATTATATTCTGAGAGTAGCTGGTTTAAGTCTAAAATTGAAACTTTTTTTCTGTGCTCTTATTTCAAACAAAGTGCTCTGTTGGTCTTTTTAGCTCCATTCAGTATAATGTGGGCTGTCAGGCTGATAAATACCAGTGTGGCCTTATGGCAAATCAGTAAATTACAACCAAAAAGACAGTTAACACAGAACCCACAGACAGGAAAAACTGATAAAAGGAGCAGACGAATAAAGCACTGACAGTCACCATCACAATTAATTTAGAATGTGACCCTTTTCTCTGTTCTGCATGATTATAATGTGGGATTATTTCTACCAATAATCCTCTCAAAGAACAGCCTTTCGAGGCAGGTGTTCTTCGCTCATCCTGAGTCTGGTTATGTTGGAGGTTTCATCCATCCATCCATCCATTTTCTTCCGCCTATCCGGGGTCGGGTCGCGGGGGCAGCAGCTTCAGAAGGGAGGCCCAGACCTCCCTCTCCCCAGCCACTTCTTCCAGCTCCTCCGGGGGAACTCCAAGACGTTCCCAGGCCAGCCAAGAGACATAGTCCCTCCAGCGTGTCCTGGGTCTTCCTCGGGGCCTCCTCCCGGTGGGACGTGCCCGGAACACCTCACCAGGGAGGCGTCCAGGAGGCATACTAACCAGATGCCCGAGCCACCTCAACTGGCTCCTCTCGACGTGGAGGAGCAGTGGCTCTACTCTGAGTCCCTCCCGGATGACCGAGCTTCTCACCCTATCTCTAAGAGAGAGTCCAGCCACCCTGCGGAGGAAACCCATTTCGGCCGCTTGTATCCGGGACCTCGTTCTTTCGGTCATGACCCAAAGCTCATGACCATAGATGAGGGTAGGAACGTAGATCGACCGGTAAATCRAGAGCTTCGCTTTCTGACTCAGCTCTCTCTTCACCACGACGGACCGGTACAGCGCCCGCTTTACAGCAGCCGCTGCGCCAATCCGCCTGTCTATCTCCAGCTCCCTTCTTCCCCCATTCGTGAACAAGATCCCCAGATACTTAAACTCCTCCACTTGAGGCAAGACGTCCCCCCTGACCCAGAGAAGGCACTCTACCCTTTTGGAGGTTGGAGGTTTCCTATTGTTAAAATGTATGGTGCGGTATGGGGGTCAAAATTAATACTATTGTGCAACCAGAGGTTGCTATATCCTTGTAGCAAGAGGCTATATCTATATCTATATCTATATCTATATCTATATCTATTCCTAAGACAGTTATTAATCTGATTAATGACAGGCACTGGTAACTGAGCTGCTGGCCCCTGTAACTGAGAGGCCAGTGCTGGCAAATGAGAAGGAGACTATTCATTTGTGTTAGCATAGTGAGGCTAGCGACTAGCATGGATAAGCTGGCATTAGTGTTAGCAGCTGCCGGTTGTGCAGTAGTCTTAATTTTGGCCCTCATACCGCGCCACAAACAGGAAGTTGTTCCTCTCCATGTTTTCCGCTGTCATCAACGTGATCTTTGGGATAGGGGAAAAAGTAGATTTACAATGTATTTACACAGAATTCTGTGGTCATTTAAAAACACAAATAATTGTTGTTGTGTTTAGCTGTATCTGTTCTGGTTTTGCTTGAGGCAGTTTTGGGAAAAATATCATATTTATGTCAGAATAACAGTATAATACAAGACTGATGGTGCCATATAGGTTTAGAGCTTTTGCATGAAATGATAACAAATATTTTGTATTTGAGTTGTTCAGCAGCAGCCTCTCTCAAACCAGTTGGCAGCTCATCAGTGTCAAGACTTATTTGTATAAACTGAGGTTATTAAAAGAAAAATATTTACCAAGAGTGACTGGATGAGCTCTAAATCTGAGTTATTTAGAAATCCTAAGACTATAACTGCTAAAACATAGGTTTTAACTCTTGGTGTTGTGTTACACAGTCAATAAATAATAGTCTAAACTGATTTCAGACCCAATTTACTGCTGAAGTTGACTTCAAATTGCATTCTTTGTTGCTACATTTCTTTTTCTTTTTTTTTGTCAACTTTTCTGAGTGGGCGTATTTTGTCTCATTTGCATGAACTATAGCATCATTGGCAAACATCAAGCTTTGATGTCAGTCATCAAGTATCAAAGGGCCCGGGGCTTACTTCGAATCTCACAATTCAGCGCCGAGATTCAATAATCAAAGACGGAGAAATCCATCACTGTGGCGCAGAGAGACTAATTTCTCCACCAACAATGGCCCCAAGAGACTGATGCAATAAAGCCACGTGTTGTGCTGGGAGTTAAAAAAAATAAAAAGCAGCGTCCAGAACGTTGGAATTTTTTTTATCTCACAGTATATGATTATATTTTTATTTGTTAGTATAACTATAGTTGGTCTTTATAGTGAACACTAGTATTTAACTGTTTTTCAACCATTTTTAAAGGCACAGTGTGTAGGATTTTGTCAATTCTTTTAGCCAAAATTGAGATAATCACTAATGACAATAATAAAAATCATGTCTAATCATTGCAGACAAAGACTTTGTTTTATTATTTTTACCTTATAAAACGCTGTTTATATCTCCATGGTCGCGGGTCGCCACACAGGCAGCCGCCATCTTGCACCGCCATCTTGTCTACGAAGGCTCATGAAGGACAAACTGCGGTGGCGGCGTCAAAAACGGTCTTAGTTGTAATACTATAAATGTAATATTTGTTGTCTGTCATTGTAGCTGGGATMATTTTACTTATTAAAGCTCATAATCTTACCACTTGAAACATCACTAGCCCTGAAGCTGCTGGTAGACATCGCGGTTGGAATTATCAAAGGTTTTTGACACCTGAGAGACACCGTAGCAACTCCTTTGCGTTTGGAAGCGGGGGGTGGGGGTGGGGGGAGGACCAGGGAGGATGATTCAATCACTCAACCACTAGATGTCACTGAAAACAACAAATCCTACACACTGTGCCTTTAAGAACAATACTGTGACAAAATAGGATGTTTGAAAAGTTGGGAGATCATGCAAAAACTGAATAAAAATAAAATGTGATTTGCAAATTGTAAACTTTTTTAGTTTTGTCTCACAATGGAACATTGTAAAATGAGAGAGAGTGCTTAAATTTATTTTATTAATTTATTTTTCAAAACTGGGACATGCTCACATTTCCCACTGTGAAGCATGCGTTCTTTTTTAAACAGCAATTTGTAAATTCTTTGCAACAGTTACTGAAGTTTTTAGAAAGAAATGCTTTCCCATTCTTGTCTGAGCTTTTTTTTTATGGACATTTTTTTCCCCTGATCTAATCCGATTTCTGGTGATCGTGCCAAGATGGACAAGTTGGTACCAACCCAACAACCCCAGCTTTGGGAGCCACGTGATCCTGCACTTGTCTCTGCATTGTGTTGTGGCAGAGATGTGCATACAGTGTGTATATCTATACTGTATTTGACCTTTCAAAGTGTGCAGGCACCGCTTGTGTGTTTATGCGAGCACGTACAGAGGGGGGCCTGGGTGGGATCGGTACACAAAACCACATTAGAGCTGTCACAAGCAGAGCTGAAATTGGATTAGTGTCACCCGCGATAAGGCAAAGGAGTGAATGAGGGAAGAGGAGAAAATTGGAAGAAAGGAAACGGCCATTTCACCCCAGCTGCCTCCCTCTCTGCTCACACCACCACAATAATTTCATTTCAAATTCCGGGCAAAGAATGCGGAACTGCACTGCCATGCCGTTATGGAACCTGCTGAAGTTAATACAATATTTATATGCAGACTGCGGAGCTGTGAATTCCCTTTCTTTTCTGAACAGCATGCAAAACCCCATATCCAAATCAACCCCATACACACACACCCACACCCACACACACCTTGCTAAATTTAGTTTTAAAATGATCTTTGTTAGAATTTGACACTATCTTTACAGCTGTGAGAGGACTGCATTTCCAGCGGGTGCAGCTCTGGGGCCTGCAGAGAGATGGTGTGTGTGTGTGTGTGTGTGT
>NW_013952577.1:328977-333607 GCF_001266775.1 Austrofundulus limnaeus | reverse complement strand
CCCCCCCCCCCCCCCCCCCCCCCCACCTCACATTGTTGGCATGCAGCTGGTGTAGCATTTGGTTGCAGCTCCCACTGTTTGTAAGGTTAGAACCAATAAGGGTGAAGTATCTTGGGAGCTTGCAATAAAAATATTATTTTGCAGCGGTGGGAGAGACTGGAAGGTTTGGCTGCAGCTAAACTTCCATTAAGTATTCTACCACAGGGTCAGAGCATTTACAGCTCCTGCAAAGAGGCAGAGATTTCAGTTTGATCACAATCCAAGAGTCATTCCTGGAGCTTTTCTGCTGCCCCGTAGTAGCAAAAAATAAAGAAAGAAATAAGAAGAGATTCAGAGTTTCATCTTGAACAGCTACTTCTTGTAAACAATAAAAAAAATAGTTGGATATGTGTCAGCCAAATTGTGCTCTGATTTTGTTTGTTAGTAAAATATCTTATGGATGGATTTTAGTGCAACTTTCAGGAAATTATTATTTTTCTCTGAAACAGATTAACTTTTGAAGCCAAACTAAATCAACATACAGCCAACTGACTTTAGAAAATAGAAGAAATGCTATGATTTGGTCGGTTTTACTGATAGTGTGTGATGTGGTAGTAGGGTTCAGTGATATTGGTAAAAAAAAAAAAAAGATTAACCACAATTGATTGTTGAATTTAGCCAATAACAATAATATGATGATTAATCCCCTGGAGTCCCTGGTTGCCTGCATGTTCAATAGTCCCATGACCAATCACTCTACTGGGAACGACTGGCTCTCCATAAAAATCTGTTCCCAATTATGTCAAAAGTACAAACTTCAGGCTACTCATCAATTTTTAAAATCTGTTGATAAACCAAGTAAAATCTGAGTTATGATAAATAAATTACAGAATTTTTTTAAAAAAATGCTCATATTTGATGTGGAGAGGAGCACTGAGTGGACTGACCGGGCGTAACTTTAGGTCTACCATTGGGAGGGTTGCCTGCATGTCATTTTCAGCAATTATGCTTAAACATACTTATATCCTCCTGACTACCACTAGTTCAATTTTGTCCTCTGTAGAGGACATTTGTTAACGTGAATATCTCTCACCCACTTCGTACTAATGAATCAACCCCTTTTGGTATCTACAGAGGACATTTAGGGCTTTTCAATGATACCAAATTTGTAGGGGTGGGGCTTTGGTACCTTTCTCTTCCTCATTCTGGAAGATGGTGTCCCTCAGTGAAAGCATGTTTTATAGGAAGAGGAAAAGTAAATGCATAATACGTTTTATTGAACAAATTTTGACTTGAAATGTTGTTTGTGTAGCAGTAACTTGGAGTGGAATGTAATGCTCCAAACTCTGGCCATCACATGACTCTGCCCATGTTTACAAAGAGAACAGTGATCTAGTCATTTACCTCCAAAACCTTTGTTTATTATCTACGAGTGGTAAGATAACGACAGGATGCGACAGAGGCCTTCTGTTGTTTGAATACAGTGAGAACTCTTTGATGTAGTCAAAATGGCCGCTTATCACAAAAGGACTCAAAGGTTTAGCAGACACAAAGTCTAGCAGAATGGGTTCTGCTAGTGAGAGAAAAGCTTTGAAGCTGGATTTCCTGCTGAGTTCATTACATACATTTGCATCAAAGACCTTGTTTACATACCACCTCATTTATGGTGTCACAGTGCCCCAAAAGACTGGTTTGATAATTACACCGTGAATGAATGTTTTCTGTATTCATCATTCTAAAAAAAAAAGAAAAAAAAATCATTGTATTTTCTACGTGACTCAATCATGTGAACAATGTACTTTGATCACTTTACAAGCAATCTTATTTCTGTGTGTTTGTAATCAATTTAAGAAGTGAGGACAAGCTGTAAGCAAATAAGTCACATGATCATTACTAACCAATCATGAGGTCAGAATGTGAACAATAGTTTAGTTTCAGCAGCAGTTTCAGTAGTCGAAGAGAAGCAGTCGGTCAGAAGAAGTTGATGAGAAGAGATGAACAACTAAAGCTAGCTCCATTTTCCCTCAAGGGAACAATTTTATTTTATTTTTATTTTCATTTTATTTTTATCTTATTTTATTTTCATACTTTGACGGAGTTGTTTGGAAGTAAACAAGTTGCGTAATATTCTTAACGGACATTCATTCACAAAGTCAGGACCTCACAGAAACCGCAGATGTCTACCGGATTGCGTGAGCTGAGAGGTTTGCCAAACTCTTATCCGAGCGCCAGATTATCTACATGGGACTTGTGAGACAGTCTAAAAGTTAACCTTCATCCAGAGGTAAGACAAGGCTGTGTGTTTGAACCATCGCCAAGTACCCCCAGAGGTCTGAAGTCTGCTTCGGTGAGCCACGCTAGCCTCAAATTAATCTGCGAGTGTGCTCTCTTTGTGGATGTAAAAGTTGGAATTAGCGTAAGCTGTTTATGCCATATAACTTGGTCACCTTCTTTAATTTACGCCCCTCTTACGTAGATTAATTCTTCCTCTTATTAACCTTCAAGTTTCCTATAATCTTTTTGAGTGTAGAGTAGAAAGTGACTCAGGGGAAAGATACTAGCTTATTATTGTGACTGACTTTAACGTTTATTATTGAACTCAAGGTTTGATGATAATTGTCTCTGTCCGCCCAAATAATCTGTGTATTGTCATCTCTGAATTATTTTAATATAGGGTATATTATGAAATTCCGTTGTCTGTGCGTCATTTATTGGGTTATGTCTTGAAAATGATAGAATTCACTACTCAGTAATGAAGACTGATTTAAAATCAATGAATTATTTCCTGAAATAAACAGGTGGTGCCCCTTTGTTATGCTAATAATTACGAGGTATTTATGATATAATATTGTCCAGAACATCGACGACAGCATATCCCTACATTTGCATGTTATATATAAGTCTCTAATCAACACATTAAAACACTGACTGACTTATTTTAACTTTATTTTCGCACAGTATTTAATCATTTTAAAATGTCCTCCACAGTGGACATTTGTAGTTATTTCCTTCATTTTATCCTGTTTTTAAAGGACAAGAAAGGGAGTCATTCAGAAACAATTTTACTCCAAATTGTTGATGAAAACTCAGATACTGATGTATAATTGGGGTTGATAGGATGTCTGAGTCTGTCTAGAACGAGAAAATTATGGATTGATAAGCAAAGGTTCCATTTACTGGTCAATACCTGGTGTGCCAGTACCGGGCAAACCATTCCCAAATGGACTGAAGGTGTTTGTCTATTCTGCATCAGTTGCATAGACCCCACAGCCAATTGCAGCTCTGAGACACTATGACGCAATCCACCTTCCAGGATTGTGGATAAAACACATGCATCAAGATGTCGCAGATCTGACTGCAAAAGTAAAATGCATGTGATGTGCACGGGGAGTTAGGTATTACAGTTCGAATAAATTACTTTTTAAAGTATCTTGCTAAATAAGCACAACAAAGCAAAAAAGAAAAAAAGTGATGATTGACATTTATACAGATGTTTAACTCATTCTTATTTTGACCATTTGGTATTTTCTTTGAAATTAATTGATTGCAATGAAGGTTCAGTTTTCACATGTACGGTGTTCTGATGTCCACTGTAGTGGACATGTATATCTCAAAAATAAAAACTTAATTTTTCAAAAAAAAATCAGTATTCTAATAAACTTACAAAGATTGTGGAATTTAAAAATAAGATAATTGGACAATATATATTTTTTTCCTGGTAGTCAGGAGGATATGACATCGTATTTTTTTTAATCAGGTCAAAGTTACCTAAAGACAACAAGAGTTACATGTGTCAACTTAAAGGCCCCCACATACTCGGGCGTATTTCGGTCCGCAGAGGTCCGCGCGGACTCAATGCGGACCCGAGGCGGAAGTCCGCCGGACTGGTCTGCGCAGAGATCAATATTTTACATCCGCATCCACGGTGCGCACAATGGCATGTTCTGGGTGCGACACTAAGCTGATAGACGAAATGGAGTCAAATCTTTAAACGCCAAGGTTTTTCTACATTGAATAACAATGGAATGAGGAACAAACAAGCAGCAAACACATAATTTTTTTTATTTTAAAAAACAACAATTTCAGTATAATTTATTTCAGATTTTTAAGGGGTTTGGTGATGTCACACCAAATGGCTTATAAATTTGACTGCTTTACGTCAGTCTCTGTGCATTGAGAAAATGATGTGCCATATTAGTGGGAGGGGAGGCATGATATTGTCTAATTTTCTAGTTTTTTTCACAATCAACAGACAGGCCATTTGTTTAATACAATCCCAGGAAGTGTAAAGATGAAGTAGGTCATATACCTGTTTTCACCTGATGCATGCACGCTTTCACATACATTTGTATTTCTATCCTTATTGGGGTTTTTAACTGACTTCCATTCATTTCCACTTGTTTCTATAGTCTCACCCAGACCTCTTACCCTAATCCTCCCCCTCCTAGTACATACCTAACCTAACCTAACTGAATTCATCTTAGTCTTAAACCTCACTCCCAACCCAAAAATGCAGTTACACCATACTAGGACCGGACTTTGGTGTCAATAAGGTTTACTGGTTTTGGTCCTAAAAAGATGACAGAAAAACAAGTGTGCACACACACACACACACACACACACACACACACACACACACACACACACACAC
>NW_013952577.1:323699-328962 GCF_001266775.1 Austrofundulus limnaeus | reverse complement strand
CACACACACACACACACACACACACACACACACACACACACACACACAAACACACACTGACTGCACCTTGATCTTCAAACTTTTCTTCAACACTAATTATGGGGTCCACTCTTCCTCACTGTCAGTCTGAATCTCACCATCCTCGCTGAATGAACCTAACTGCATGATAAAGTTTCTTGCACCCATAAAAATGTTTTTGAGTCCATTTTCTGAGTAATAATGAATAACACAGCAAAAATAAATAAAAAATAAAAGATTAGGGAGATAATTATGTTTTTCTGCTAAACTACGTCCATTTGCATATTATTTGTCAAACAATAGTGGTCTAACTGCACAATGTTGGCCTGGGGCAACAAATGAAAAAGTACCATTTCTGTGTTAAAGTAAAAGTAAAAAATATATTTAATCAATCAAATACATTTCTGCACATCACAGACATTTTTTGTACAAAATTATTTAAATGGAAACATGCTAAATATCACCTTAGCAGTGTGTTCAAGCCAGCTATGGTCCCACCAAAGGTGGTTCCAACCCCAGATAAAATGTCACATGCTCTCCAAACTCAAATTTCATTGGTCACAAACTTGTCATCAGACTTTTAATGTGATTTTTTTACTTAAAAAAATTAAAGGAATTGTGTGAGAGCCAGAATAGTGGTTCGTTGCCTGGGCAACACCATGCCATAGAGCAGGGGTGTCCAAACTACAACCTCCAGTTTTTATTGGCCTGTAGCAAATTCTGAAAATATAATTGAATATGGCCCGCACAAGAAGCTTGAGCTCAACTCTGTTGCACTTCTCAGTTTCAACACTAGATGGAGCCAGCCACAGAAATGAAATTATAGAGAAGAGGAGAAGAGAAGAAGAACTTTTTTATGACTGCAACACTGCGTTCAGTTTGAGTCTCCAGAAATGGCGGTGAGTTCCATTTGAGTCTCCAGAAATCGCGGCGCCGAAGAAACGAAAAATAGCAAGTGAGTGTAGGAGATTTCAAACACGGTGGGAAAATGAGTATTTTTTTCAAAGAAATCAACGAAAAGTGTGTATGTTTGATTTGCAATGAAGATGTTGCCGTGATGAAAGAATATAATGTCCGTTGGCATTATGAGACCAAGCATCAGAGCTACACCTCGTACACTGGTGCCGAACATATTGTCCAGCATGGCAAACTGTTTTCAGACGGTGATTTCATAAAGCAGTGTCTCATCAAAGTCACAGAAATAATGTGCCCAGAAAAAGTGCCTGATTTCAACAATATGAGCTTATCCAGAAATACGGTGGTGCGGAGAATTGAGGACTTGTCGGCTAACTTGAAATTTCAGCTGGGAGACAAAGCTTGTGGTTTAGATTTTTTACTCGAAAGCATGCGATGAGAGCACGGATGCCACAGACACCACACAACTGTTAATTTTTTTGCGGGGAGTAGATGATAATTTTTGCTTTACGGAGGAGCTGCTTGATATGATGAGCCTAAATGGCACAACGACGGGAAAATATATTTTTGAAGCTGTATCAGAGGCAGTCGGAAAAATGGGCCTTAAATGGGACAAGCTCTGTGGAGTGACAACGGATGGAGCTCCGGCCATGACGGGCAAGCGCAAAGGAATGGCATCGTTGGTGAGTTTGAAATACACACAGAAAATGGTGTGAAGGACAGTTAACCAACCCCTCACTTGACCTTAAAGCCCCCTCGATACAACCCATGCGAAGACTAACCACAGTGACCTTATGCCCTATTAGACCACTTGCACAGTTGGACTTTGAGTTCATGTCAGCCATCCTTCAATCCAAAGGACAGCATCACTGTTCCCACTGAGTGCAATGTTCTTCACATAAGTGAGTTAGAAATACACACATTATTGATGTATCAATTAGGGCTGTGTATTGGCAAGAATTTGGCGATACGATACATATCATGACAGAGGGGTCACGATACGATATAGCCCGATATATTGCGATACTGTAAGCAAGGCGATATATTGCGATATATTGTGATTTTTTTTGTCCAAAAATTCTATTAAATAAAAACCTCTTACTGGTGAAAAAAATGAAAAAACAAAATTCATTGTCTCAGAAAATTCTAATATTACATAGACATACTTTTGATTCATTTAGCTGTGTTCTGCTTTGTATGTGTTTTATTTTATTTGTTTCATGTTTCTTATTTCATCCATGTTTTCAATTATTAGACTAAATTTGCCAATAAATAGTTTGAAAATATATTTTTGCAGCTTTTAGTTTTTAATGTTAATTTACAATATGGTCACCCAACACTTAACAATAGCCTAGAGGTAGAGGAGCCAAATGGCTCGCTCACTGCTGCCAACTAGTGGTCAGAGGCTGAACTACAACATAAAATGAACGGCTGGCAGGAAAGTTTACATTTTAAACCTTAATTTAAAAAATTGATATAAGGCTTTAGAATATCGATACAGTATCGGGAAATGAAATATCGCGATATTTCAGTGCATCAATATTTTCTTACACCCCTAGTATCAATATGTCACTTCTAGTGTGTGGCCCGGCCCTTTGTTTATTTTTCTGTATTTGACCCTCACTAAAAAAAGTTTGGACACCCCTGCCATAGAGGGTTAAGTGCTCACAATACAATTTTGCCCAACCCTATGTGGTAGTAGCTGAGAGTCCTTCCCAACACTATACTAATGTGACATATTGTGAGATTGTTTATGAGGTTACTTTTGATGTATGACTGTAACGACTACAACTCAACATGAGAAGATTCTAAGCTGTGGCACGAAAGGGGGGCGGGGTGATGTGCACCATTTTAAGAAATGCTAGGCAATATGAAAGCTGAACAGGCCCAGCTGTGTCCCTCACTGACACTGGCTCTCTCTAAACATTGGCTCATCACCGTGTTAGGCTGGCCCAATCTGATACTGTAAACCCCCAAACAGATAACAAGCAAGGATAGAAAAGCAGCATAGCAGTGTAAAGAGGTAGCACCTGCAAGAGTGGTGGAGGAACAGGAAAATAGGGCAGTGTGCCCATTTATGCAAGTTTGTAGTTGTGTGCTCACTTCAGACAGCGTGAGGGAGGTGTTCCTTGGCTCCCTGTTAGCATTTTGAAAAAAAAAAAAAAAAACATGAATAGACACCTTTTGAAACAACGGAACCTCTCTTTGTGGGGGAAAGTGGGAAAGGCAGGGTGCGTTATTGGCTGAGCAGAAAGAAGATGAGTGTGTCATCTTTAATGAAAGGCACCCGCAGCATCTGTGTGAAGTTGCGGTTGGCACCATCAGCACATTGTTATCTCTCTTTATGCCACGGCAAAAGAGGCAGCGGCAGACCTTCCAGACCCGAGCAGTGAGTGTAGCAAAGTCACACTGGAGACCATTAACGGGCAGGCTGCAGCACCTGACAGTGGGAGAGAGGGAAGGGGGGATGCTTGGAAGACAGAGGAAATGATGAGAAAAGAGGCAAAATGTAACACAGGAAATGGAACAGAGTGGCTCATTATCGAGCAGAGTGGGTTACAGGTTAGCTGGCTGCCCTCCTTTGGTTGCTTGCAGGGGAAAGTGAGTGCAGGAAAGCAGTGGCCGATGAAACACCAGTTTAAAGTGTTGTTCTAATTAAACCCCCACTAGGTAGGTGTAAACCTCCCAACCCTCCACAAGTAAAAAAAAGAAAAATAGATTTAGCATTTATTTTTCTCTGTTCCTCAGTAAATCTGACCTTTGTGAAGAGAACAGCTTTGTGAGGTTGTCATGTCTTGTAACAGCTCAGACATAAAATGATCACAGATTTCCAAAAATGACAGAATGCTTGTCCTGTCTGACCTCGGATTAAAGCCAGGGTCGCACATTTCTTTAAACTTCTAAACTCTTGTCTTGAGCAGAGGAGCCAAATGAAGCATTAATGAAGTAATTGTTGATGCAACAGCGACCCCTAGTGAACATTACTGAAAGAAGCAAATGCTCTGCTCGTGCAAAGTTTAACTGCACTTTAAGAGTGAGTCATCCACACTGGTTGACTGCTGTTCAGCAAGGGACAAAGTGAAAAAAAGCTCAAATGTAATAAAACTGTCTCTGAACCACTGCTCTGGGTGGTAACACCCAGAACTTTCAGAGTCATCTAGTCTGAGTATTTACAGTATTTCCTGTGGGTAATGTGTAAAAAATGGTTTAATTTATAGATTCTCTACAATTTTCAGACTCTACAGACTCTGGCTGTTAAAGCATTTAGACATTATATGACCAACATAATTAAAGTGGCTTGTTTTACTTTTAATAATCTTATGAGAATTACAGATTATATTAAACAGCCATTTAAAATCATTGATCTTATCCTAAATTACCAACCCATTCTCACACCGAGTCGTCACATATTGATGCTTTTCCAAAGTTCCCTCTGCGTCCAATTTTGACGCATTGGGTACTCCCCTTGCATCATTTTTTGACGAGATGGGGCAGAATCTGTTGTCATAATTTCTGAAAGTGTAGAAAATGCACAAAAACTACCATCCCAAAGCCTAAAATTACCTTTGTTCACTTCAGACATCCTGTCCCTGACCCTAGTATGTAAAATTAACCATTAACCCTGATACCTAAAAATTAACCATTTTTAGAAAATGTAAGAAATTCACATCAACTATGTGTTCCAAGGCCTAAAATTACCTGATATTTACTGTACATATCTTATCCCTGACCCCAGTACCTAAACTTAACCATTTATCCTGATCCCTCATGTTAACCTCAGACCCCCGACCCAAAGACCCCTGGTGGCACAACCCGGAAAAGCCGTGTGCGGCAAGGACTGACGCGAGGGGGGTCACCCGACACGTCAAAATAAGACGCAGAGGGAACTTTGGAAAAGCATCAATATGTTGACGAGTCGGGAGTGAGAATGTGTTAAATTTACAGAATGATGTGTTGATTCTGGTCTTCCTCAGATCTTGGCGGGGCAGGTATGTGGGTCTCCACACAGGTTTGTACTTCTATCCTTATCAGGACCGTTCATTGACTTCCATTCATTTCCAGTAATTTCTACAGCCTAACCCTGACCACCAACCCTAAGGCTAACCTCACGGGTACCTGACCCTAAAACTAACCTAAACTCAATTCACACCTTGGTCCTAAACCCAACCCCCAAACCAAAAATGGAGTTCCACCAGATTAGGACCGGTCTTTGGTCCCCATTAGGACTACTGGTCTTGACAAGGTAGGTGTGTTTACTGAAAACGGTCCTAAATAGGTAACAAAAACTAGTACACACACGTACACACACACACACACACACACACACACA
>NW_013952577.1:321960-323106 GCF_001266775.1 Austrofundulus limnaeus | reverse complement strand
GAGAGAGAGAGAGAGAGAGAGAGAGAGAGAGAGAGAGAGAGAGAGAGAGAGAGAAAGAGAGAGAGGTGTAGAATGATATGTTTGGTTATTGTCATTTCAACTTCAAAAAACTACAAAACCATTTAAAATTTAAGGGTTCGATTGATTTTAGGACTACTGAACTAATGCTAGAGCATTGCCCCTATAACAACACATGCTCAGTGACGAAATCTTAATGTTTTCTTGATTTATTTTCCTGTCTTCGCGTTTATATAGTCCGATAATGAAAAACAAGCACAACAACAAAAACGTTTTTTTTTTTCTCTTGGAATGTTGTTTCTGCAAAGCAACACAGACACAAAATGATACAATCACAACTGCCTGTCACATGTCCGTGTGGCAGTCCAAATGTTTTGAACAGGTCCTTTCAGTTTCACTTCACAACCTTCCAAATGCCAGTCTCAACAAAATGCCTGCCAGTCTGATGTGCACCTGTCTGTAATTACGCTTTGTACAATTAATTAGCAGGGAAAATTGAAAGCCCTAATGAGCTGTTTGCTGAGAAGTACAAGCTAATTTCTCATAATAAGTCTCCCACTGTGAGCATGACACAGAAACTATATGATGTGTTTTAAGGAAATCCCATAATAGCCTTTTTTTTTTAACTTTTGCATTCTTTTCAGCTTGCTGTCCTCCTGCAGTAACTGATGGGTTTAAAGCATTTTCATTTTTGCTTCAGTTTCTTCAGATGATATATTTTCCTAACAACAAAATTTGACAGCAACATAGGGCAAAGCAGCATCAGAGACAAAAAAAACTTTGTTTTATTTATTTATTTATTTATTAAAGTAAGGTTAACGGAAAAAAAGGTCCTTTAATTTATTTGCAGAACTCACCAAAATAAATAGCATCACATTGCAAATGGTTTGTTTTTTGTTTAAGAATTCAGATGTTTGTTTTGACAGCCGTTAATTTAATTAGTTTTTTGGGGGAAATGAATGATAATTACTTCTAAACTGGTCGTATTCATTAAATTATCACATATGTTGCAGTCATTCTCAAGTTTTGCAATGAAACGTTCACAACTTTATCATTCAGCAGGAAAAAAAATGGTTAATTTTGTTTTCCTCAAAAGGCGACCCAGCCTTTGAAATACATGGAACTTTG
>NW_013952577.1:294978-321879 GCF_001266775.1 Austrofundulus limnaeus | reverse complement strand
ACATAATTCACTTCTAAACCACCATCAAGTCACCATGTTACCTTCAGTTGGTCTGAAAATCCTGTTTATATATGTGGTTATTTGCATCATTGCCAATTTACACATCTTAAAATTGGCCTCTGTCTCTTTAACAACCTGTTACCCTTTCTGACACTCCCACTTCAGCACGTCTTCACAACAATGCAACCTAATGAATTACAGTAGAACCGAATGTACTGGAAGTGTCCTGAAACTGGGAGATGATGGCATTAATCAGCTACATTGCAAACTTGACAAAGTATGAAAAAAATAATAACAAAATAATAATAAATCTAAAAAAGATGGGTTTTTTTTAACTGTGATGATTTTAACAAGCTTCTGTAAAAAATCATCACAGTAGAGACCACTTTCACAAATCTTTTGAACGACTCTCAACGAACAATAGAAACTGAGTCAGTGGGAGGTAAAGAGTCGTTTGTAGTTTTATTTTTTATTCCTCATAATGTCTTTACTTTTTCCTCCTTAACCACAGAGACAATCCTCCCCACTTCCCTTTTGACAGTAAACAGGCAGATTGTGACGTACAGTATCTCCCTACGTGATGATGTAACCCGTTCAAAATAAAATTGCTCTATGAAACGACTCCTCAAGATACGGATTCTTTCAAAGATCCATTAATCCCATCTCTACATCACAGTGGTGCAACAAAATGTGATTACAGTTTGTCCTCACTAAACACAAGCCACTTAACACCAAAAAACACCAATAATAGTTAGTATACTGGAGCTTCATAGTCCTTAGATCAAAACAGACAGATTTAAACGTAAATGCTGACTGACAGCGAAGTCTCTGCAGTTTACTTTGGGTTTAAAAATGCTAAACTCTAATCCTGTGTCAAAACAGTTTCTCTATAAGGAACATAATTACAGGTCTATTCAGTTAGACGTGTTCAACCATTCATTGTCCAGATCTGGTTTCATATCAGTTCAGTGATATGATCCGTACAGCATTTAAAAATTCAAATCTGCTGCACAGAATCGTGTTTAATCCTTTAGAAGTTCATTTCTTTGCCATAATTACCCCCCACTTACATTTTTTTTCTTAATTTAACACAATTCTACCGACTTTTATTAGTTCTACAGCCATCTCAAGAGTGCGTTCAAGCTTTCCTCTGAAGCTGAGGTGATGGTGACCATCTCTGCATTCCAATCATTTTCTTTTAATTTAAAATCCATAATGCATAAACTGGGTTCCTTTTAAATAAATGAGATGACCAAATGTCCATCAAGTCACTCTAAAAATGTGGAAAGGGCACGGTAAAATATTTATAATATATTCAGGCAGAAATGAATATCAAACTGGTCAAAGAAGTTTGTTTCTGGTCCATTTGGCACATTTAAATGTTCTTTTTAGAATACAGATTACATTTATGTATAATGTTATCTGCCTTGCACACAGTATAAATAAGCTAAAAAAATAAAACCTCTGAGATGAGCATTTAATATTATTACATCCTCGAAGAGAATAAACAAAGCTTTTAATCCTCTTAACTAAAGAGCTAATTATTTAGCTCCAAAAGTTAATGCATGCATTCATCTTACTGTTTTTGGTTTAGTATGTTTTACAGTTTAAAATTTTCTGCTTTCATCTGTGGTAATTTGCTTGAAATACATGAAAATGCAGGACGCTAATGGACATTCTAATTTTCTTATTCAAAACAACACTGTAGAGCTAAACAGTGGTTTGTTGATGTAAATTCAACAAAGTTATTAAACGACCAACAACAAACCTATTACCTCGAAAATGAAGGTGCGGCATGGGAACCATCAGAGAAGAGATCAAGTCAAAGAGACCATTCTTTATCCCCACTAGAGGCTGCTAAAGAACCACCCCCAATAATAATAATAACAATAATAATAATAATAATAATAATAACAATAATAATAATAATAATGTACAAAAACTTATTCCACAGTGCTGTTGAGACATCCTTTTACAAACTTCAGTGAGACTGATTGTTGTGAGGATGTGAAAAATTGTAAGAGCAAGAGCAAAACTCCAGTTTTCATCTTAGTCTAAAGAATGAGGAACATTTATTGTTTATTACAAATGGATGTCATTCTGCACAACATATTAAGTATTAAAAGTAGATTTTAAAAATGATAAAATGCTAAAATGTATTTTGTTCTTAAGTGTAAGTTTTGCAATGCATAAAAGGCTTTTATAGATGTGGAGATAATTTTCTAAACATCATCATTTCCACCTTGAACACTGAGAAACTGCGGGTTTCACAACATTCCCTCCTTATACGAACAGTTTAAAAAAGAGGAAGTAACATCCTCTACATATGAACAACCCAAGGCAGAACTTAAAAATAATATAATGCAGGTGTCTACTTTATTTTCATTATGTTATATAATATTTAATGATAAACTTACTAATTCAATAATTATATTAACGAAGTCTTTAAATGTTTATTGAGAACTGACATAATAGGTTATTCTGTACTTCAGGAGTTTGGCTTCTCTGTAAAAGGCTGATCTTCGCAGCACTGTTTTATAGATCTGGTCCTGAATTTATTATACATTACTGAATGAAATGGATGATATAAAACTAAATATGTAACTGTTAAACTGTTGTAATTTAACAAACAGGTCGTGGCATTTAATCCATGGTTTAAACCTGCCAGTTGGTGCCAGAAAAAAAATCAAGAAATCTTAGTTTCAGCTAACTTTCAGGAAAAGGGAAATGGTTTTCTGTGAGTTTGATCGTTTATTACACCATGTGCCGTTTTATAAGCTTTAGAAACAAAATTCAAACCTCTGCAGTATGTGGTACACTGAACTATGAGTACACACAATCAGTGCTTGTAAGGCTGAGACTGCAGGTTCAAGTCCAGGTTATGTCAGAATCATCTGGATTAAAACTGACAAATCTTTCATGTTAGCATTGATAGCTGTGGTGAGCCTTGCATTAGGGCAGCAGCACCATGATGAGTGCAAAACCTAAAAAAATTAAATAAAATCTGCTCATTACCCACTAATCTTCTCAGACAATAAATCAGAAATATTTAAACAATGTAGTGGCAGTTTCCTTTAAAATTCAATTATAAGGCCATGGGGTAATAGGGTCATTTTTTTTTTCAACACAGTCCAGTCCAAAAACGATCAACATGTTTTCTTTTGAAGATTTAATTAAAAAAACAGTACTGAACAAACATTTGCATTGATCTAGTTTAAAAAATGGACCCACCCCATTGTATTATGGTCCAATATACCAGGCGACATCATTTTGGATTTCCCAGTTTTACCCAGTATTCACAATAAAACTAATAGGACAAAAAATACTAACAAAAGATTTGATTACGAATTATAACAAAAAGTAAACCTAAAGGAATGAAACAACTATTAGTAATTTCAAATGTAAAACAAAAGATAAAATAGCTCCTACAACCACTGAATTGCAAAAAGCTCCCACTTTACCAACCACAGGGCAGAAACGACAAGCTAAAAATGTCTTAAGACTTTCAAGTTTTTCCTGTACACTCGGCATGTTAATGGATCGGTTTTTCAGTCCACCCTAAAATGCTGGAATGCTTCATTTGTTGTAAACACCTTCACTTTGTTAACATCACTATAGAATATTAGCATGACGACATTCAAGTGACCGGCTGAAACGATCTGAAACAATGAGACGCTATCACTCTACGGCTATTTAAATGAAGATTTTCAGAGAGAATGCTCTGAAACAGTCAGCATTTAAAATGAGGAGTTGCAATGAAAAAGTGACCAGATGTGTTCAAGTTTGAAAATGTATTTTCTTAAATAGAAAAGTTTATAAAGATGTTCAATTTGACCCCTAAAGCAAAATTTGAACTACATGGAACTTTGAGTGTTTCCCTTATTGTTTAATTCATTTAACTTGACGCTATAGAGTTGCAATGACTTAAGTTGAAATAAAAAGTAGCCTAGTTTTCCAAAATAAGGGAACTGAAAATAAATCTTATGTCTTCCTATTTCTTCAAAATTCTTTATAAAATGAATGTCCATCCTTGATTTGTCCAAAGCTAGCATAACGGTAAAATAGTATGTTTACAAGTTGTGGACCAATCAGAATATGTTGCTCTTAAGTTATAACCTCTGTTATGTTCGTTTCTGAGGAACAGCAATAATGTTCCCGGGTCAATTTGACCCGGGGCATGTTTAAACATGCTATAGTGTCAGAAACTAAAAAAAAAAAAAAATCCCCCAAAACATTTTTATATCTGATTACTAACTTCATTACTAACAATTTCAATCAATATTTGTGAATTGTTTGTTAATTTCAGATAAAGGATCAATGAGGACAATTCACTCGTTTTCCTAAAAAAAAAACGTTACTTTTTTATGTCCAGTATATTTTATATATGTCATTATAATTGAACTTAGACACCTATTCTTTTCTGGGTCAAATTGACCCGCTAATTAAAAACCAAGACAAATGAGTCATGAAGATTTATATTGAAAATAAACTTTATTATCTAAATGAGCAGCAACCTCTGACCACAAACCTTCATCCACTGTGACATTAGGGCCTAAAGCAGTGGAAGTTGCTCAACTCACTTGTGCCACATTGTCCCAATATCTGCCAGCGTATGTGTGTGTGTGTGTGTGTGTGTGTGTGTGTGTGTGTGTGAGAGGTGAAACATGTCTCACAGTTGCAAAAAAAACTAATTGTATTGCACACTTTTACCCTTTTTACGCTTCATTTGGGGGGGGGGGGTCTGCAAAATGTAAAATGAACTATTTTCATTTTATATGAAAATTATACTTTTATATGTAAATTATACCAATTGAGACAAATAGAAAAAGTTTCATGCAGAAAAAATACTTTAAACTATTTTTAATTTTTTTAACTTTAAAACAGGTCAATTTGACTCGCACCATAACAGGAGGGTTAAGTTGTTTTAAGTTGTATAATTAATTAAGTTATATAATATTTATTATAATCAGTCACGTTTTCAAAAAGAAAACCAAGAAAAACCTACACCATGGACAGGCTGCCAGCCCACCGCAGAGCCACAGAGACAACCATTCTCACTATCACCTTGTAATTGCGTGTTCAAATCACGTCGGGGTCACCAAAAACTGTAAGAAATATTTGCGTTCAAAGACTGAAGTCATTAGAAAACCACCAATGTTAAATAATATGATTGTTAGACGAAATAAAACCATACAAAACCAGAATTCTGGAGTGAGGATTTAATGCCATTCGGATCTGACAGGAAACCACACACTGCCGGTCAACCCGGAAGTCGATCCATTTATACAGGGTCTTCAATGCCCGTGTTCGCCCCCTGCTGACCTACGGCTGAATCACAGGCATTCATACACAATTCTCCCCTGATGTTTTCATAAAGGATAAATATGTGTTGTTATAGATATTTTGGACATGTAACTAATCTATATCAATCAACACATTATAGATTAACCATTATGAAAAGGAAAACCTAAAAATATAGGGTTGTGCTTTTAACATCAGTACTAATCTGTAATAACTACAAACTTCTTCAACCTTGTGACAATTTAGAGTAGGATTAACCTGATATGCATATGTCTAGACAAAGCAGCAGTAAAAATCCACACAAAACCATGTAAACTGTAAACAGAAAGGCCCCCAGATGGGAGTTGAATCTGTGACCTTCTTGCTTTAGGTTCTTCACAACTCAGAGAAGCTGCAGACGAAGGGGAGCTGTTTCAAAGGTAAACTCCAGCTGCATTTCTTCCTCTTGATTTGTTCTCACCATCAGTGTTTTGAACACAGAAAAGAAATTTATCTAAAGTGCAAAAAGAACCATGCTCCATTCGGTCCCAGATACACATCTTCAGCTGCACTTTCCTGACCTCCGTGGTAATGAAGTTTATTATTTGTCTTAGTCATCTCGTAATGACACACTGCCATTATGTGAGTAACGTGTGTGAGTGAGGTTGGCCGGTGGACCGTTCTTGAGCTCTTTTAATGAAAGATAAGTGGCAAAACTTTAGATCCTCTTATTATATTTTAACCAAAGAAGCCGTGTACGTAAGCTGTAACACTGGCGAGGTGAGGCAAGTGAGAGCTCGTTGTGCAACTCCTTCACACACAAGCTCTAACAAGCGTGTTCAGCTGAGTTCTCCCCGTCGAAGTTTCCTTGTGAGATGTCATTATACGATAAAGAGGAAGCCATCAGGAAACCGCTTAAGCACTACTTCCTGTCTGTTGCTATGGCGACTACCTCATTTCTGCAGTTGCAGATTTCCTCACAACTTTACTTGAGTTAATCTGTTACAGATGCGCTGAGGGGGAGGCAAAACAAAGAGGCAGGTGTGTCGGGGTCTCTGTGGTAGGTCGGTGGGCCGTGCGGACACTCCTCTCTGTCCACATGGGTCAGAGAGCGCCATGTAACCCCAAACATCTGACAGCAATCAACATTTGAATGCTGAATGGATCCAGCAGCGCTAAAGCTAGTCAGCATTCAGACGAAGTATATAAATAAATATCTAAAGCAGGGAACACTTCCTGATTTTACCAGAAGTGTTAAAATCACCAGATTCAGGTTTGGGAACTTGAGGTCCTTTCGCTGCTGTATATAACAGGCTCAAGTTATTATCTTTTTTTTTAACCCCCGCCAAGGGCGAGGTAATGTCTTCGGTTGCGTATGTCTGTCTGTCAGTCTGTCTTTTGACAACATTGCTCAAAAACTTGTGGACGGATTGTCATGACATTTTTAACACCTGTGTGTACTGGGCCAAGGAACACACCTTAAAATTTTGATGATGTTCCGGATGACGATGCGGATACAGGAATTTTTTTCTTTTAACACTCTGAGATCGGCAAAGCTGTGATGCTTTCACAGGGCTTCTGTAAAAAAAACCAGTGAGCTGGATTGGACAGCATGGACTTCAAACTTTATAAAAGTAATGTTAAAACCAGATTTAATGATGAATAATTCTTGCCATAATATGCGCATTTACAGAATGTTTTGTGACCAGGAAGTGCATGACTGCACCATGAAACATATTTTTCCCATTTCCTCAAACACACCACATTTCCGAAACAACCAATCAAAACAGTTTCTCTCTACTAGGCTTGTAAACAGAGAGCTGCCGGGCCTCAAAGTTTGGAGACGGGGGGAGCCAGGAAGCACTTTATAAAGAGAGTCAAACCATTACAAACTCGTACAAGGGGATAAAACAGACGTTTTACATGGTGAAATGTGACTGATGAAAACTTAGGAGCTTAATCTGACACCAGTTTGACAATGCATAACGTCTTGTGACGAGTCTGACTTTTTTTCACATTGGACTCCACCAAGAAAAAATCCCGTGCATACTGCCTGCTTAAATGTTCGCTACATCAGAACTTATTCGGCAAATGTGTTTCCATCTCTGCTTTTGCGCATTAACTCTTACAGGATGGGGGAAATTGGTCTTGGCGGATGTTTGCACTCTCCGAGTGCTTCTAGTTTTTTTACATTCAGATAAGAATGACATAGCAAAACCTCATTCATAAAAGTTGAATCTAGAATTGTGAAATTTATGTACCTTAAAAAAAAGTTACACAATTTACAAACAACTCTACAGTATATGACAATGATTTTTTTAACAAATTAAAATAGTTTTTACAAAAAAAACTGAGGCAGTTGAGCATTTACGTGTCAGTAAGACTCGTGACCTCTCTGTTTTGATTCTGCCTCGGACAAGAGACACATGGGCCGATGGACAACAGCACTGACAGGAGCCACATTCCTGCAAAGGTGTGCACACAATGAGGGGTTAAGCCGCTCCCCTTTCAGCAGGCTGCATTGCAGGATTATTGCTAAATTCTTCCTGAGGTTTCCACTTGTCAGAACAAGCAGAAGCACAACGTCAGCAGCCCTGCATTGGAGGGGAGGGAGACGGACGGATCCAGAAGAGAGTGACAAAGTTTGGTGAGAGAGCAAAGACAGAAATACGGGTTTTTGTTTTTTTTTTGGAAAGTTTGAATTTGAATATCAAAAAGGAAAACAAGTGATAGGGCAGCAAGAAAAAGAGAGGGAGAACGAGAGACATGCACACACTGAGGGGTGTGTCATAACAATTTAGTTCCTCAAGGAAGTAAAACTCAACATTATCTTAAGACAGGGTGGCGAGCACTGACAGAGGCACTTCAAGACGGCTGTTTCTCTCGTTTTCCTGACAAAGATGAAGGTATTTTGGTAAAGTGACCAGCCTGCGTTGCCAAGGTGATAGAAAGGGCAGAGGGAGAAAGACATCTGACACACTCAAGGAGGGAGGGGGACTCAGCAAACACTCAGGTAAGACACTTCAGCTGGGTTCACTCACTGGTTAAAAACTGCAAAACCAGAAATGTGTGTTTCTCTCATTATTTTGGGTTGTGGAAAGCAAAACTCTTGCTGCTGAAACCTAGCAGAGACAGGCAGAGTCAAAAGGATGACTGGAAACTGAGTGACTCCTATCCACTTCCCCATCTTGAGCACGAGTTGAAAGATACGTACGCTCAGAATCGTACCGCAACAAGTACAGTGACAGGCACATTCGAGGAGCTCGCATGTTTGTTTGTTTGTTTGTTTGTTTGCACAGGCAGGGAGTTGCTCGAGTGAAATCTCAAAGGACTCGGTGGACTTTCCCTCCTCTGCTGTACTTTGATTTGTTTCAGGTCAAGATAGTAAAAAGCTGCAATGTAACAGAAACAGGAGACCAGTACTCAGTCAAACTGCTTCGTTTCGCTTCCCTTTTAGGACAGATGTGTCAACAACTCGAAAAGTTGTGCAATGTCAAAAGAAAAAACTGCAACATTTGCTCATAAAAAACGTTCAAAATGCTCACTGAAAGGCTACATAAAGGAGGACAGTTTCATTCAAGGATGGCATTTGTCATGGTTTATTAAGATGTGTATATTTTACAAACTGTTAGAAAAAAAAAACAAATTTTGCGTAACATAAAAGCATGATACAAAAGTGAAAAACACGTTCTAAGACTACAGCCTAGTTAGCCAAAGGTTTAACGGAAGTGACGTTTAGTTCTGGTAAAATGCGGAGCTTTTTTGAAAGGCTGCTGAGTAATAACAAATATATTTTTATTGTTTCTTGTTTTGAAAACAAGGAGAAGTTTCCTGGTTTTTAAAGAAGATGCCATTCTATCGTCGAGATTCCACTTCCAGAGATTGCCTGCTAGATTTTTAGTTATCTGATTGAAAGGCACAACGTGTGCACTTTTTCAGGAAGGCTTTTAGTGTTTGAGCTGATCAAACACAGTGAGCCGCTAAAAGAATCTGTCTTTATGAGCAGCGATGGCAGTCTGTCCAAAGCACAATGAAGATGTCTTTACGTAAAAGACTACTTTCATTGACTAAATGAAATGAACCCAAAACTGCTGGAAGGGCAAAAACACTCAAATACATACAAACCTCTCTTTTTGTTTAGCTCACAATCGTCTGCATGCACAAACATCTAAAAACCAAATTTTACTTCAAAACGTACTTGCTTTACAAGTTCATACATGTGCACAGACACTCTCGCTCAAAGCTGTAGTCATCTGAGGAATGCTAAATATTTACCTCCGCTGCTCGCCCAGATGGCTCCACCATTCAGGATTCTATTTGACTGACTTTTAACCCGGCCTTCAACGGTCGCGCACAGCCTGGCTGTTAAAAGCATCTCTCGAGCACTTTTCAAATGTTCTCTGTGTTATCGTCTCAACTTTTAGTTGTTTTCCCTACGAAATTGCACGTACACTTTCTCATCATATTCACCAGGCCTTTGGGAGGAAAACAAACACTTGAACGTGTAATGGAGTCGCTCCCTGGTGGATGTCATCAACAAACTGATAAATACTCAAAGGCCCTCTTCTACCCGATTGTACCAACAAATTGATGCTCAACGCTGAACGACTAAATGGTGCCCATTACAGAAAAGTGGTTTCATGGCAATCGTCTGTCGTAACACTGAAATGTTTCAATAATCAGCATCGAACCCCCGCCCCCCACTTCCCGACAGTGAAGAACCAGAAAGAAAGAAAAAAAGACAAGAAGCAAGCAGCATCCTGCTGTGGGAGTTTCATTGTGTGGAAAACTGGCTGATGACTGCACACATACCCTTCAATTCCCCTTGGTCTTTTTAGCAAATAAAAAAGATTGAAATGTGAATCTGAAATAGCTATCACACTGCTCCTCTTTCATTATCACTGTTGAGGGAAATTAATCTAATGAACGTTCTTCATTCACCACAGAAAACCCAAAGCTTCAAAATGTGACACAGGTTCGTTATGAATGTGACCCACCAAAAATACCAGTATGGATGGTATTATTATTATTATTTATGATGAACTTTATGTTGGGATAAAAGAGCAGCAGTGAGTGTGGACTGTCTGCATGATACTGTAATAAATAAGTGCTTTTTGTAAATGGAATAACTCATCTTTTATTGTTAAACGGTGGATACATTAACCCACACTGCTGACTGTGCATCCCTAGCTAGACATCATTATCATTACTTAGATAATGCCATCAAAAAAATACACAAACATTGACAGGAGAAATACATTAAAGCAAGTGTCAGGAAGCCATTTGGCTGCCAGCTGGAGGACAACAAGCTGCTAACGCACAGGATGTTACAATAAGAGTAGCTAATGTTTGACTCACAGCTAGACTCAACCACAGTAATAAAAGGTAGCCATTGCGTACATGGTGCACACATTTTGTTCTTGTGCTAGCATTGATGCAATGAGGTAACAGCACGCACGGACCTGTCTCAGCTATGCAGAATACAAACTACTATAAAAATACAACCTGTCTGCACAGGCAAAAAGAATTGTTAGGGGAAAACTGCACTGAAAGATGTTGAGGCTCCCTTCTACACATACACATATAAAAAAAACAGAAAAAGTGACAGGAAGGAGCACTGTAGCACGGATGTTTGCTAAAGATAATGTGTCTCTGTTGATTTTGTTTTACTCATCACACGCAGCAGATTATGGTGAAGTAAAAACTAAGCTTTTTCATTTAAGATATGGCATAAACCTACCTTAGCATACGTATTCCACAGCAAAACCTACTCATTTCATCTACTGTAAGAGGGAGATTCATGTTCTTTATGTGATTTGTAGATAGACATTTTATTTTGTTCCAAATCCTTGTAAAACGAACATCAGATAAATAAGTTTTCCTTTACGAGTGATAGAAATTTATTGTTTCATTGTTCAAAAAAAACATATTTTACCCCAATTTCAAAATAAAAAATGTATTGGTTAAGATGAAAACCTGATATGTTGTGTCATAGTGTGCTGTATGCAAACTGATGACATCCCAGGGGAAGGGTGGGTTTTTTTTCTGTGATGGATGCTAGGTGAGGTTAAAATCTCAGTGGAGAAATACAAAGCCTCTGTTGCATGGCTTTTCTCCCTTTTGGCATCATTTGTACTTGCCATGTTAGACACAAAAACAAACAAAGACATGACACAGAAACAGTTTTAAAGTTAAATAGCATATTGTTCGTTTTACATCGTCTACTTTTATAAACAAGAAAATGTCAGCTTGAAATGTTTATCAAAGATACTGAACTTCAGCTACGATGTGTAAAAAGACATCAAAATCTATTATTATACACAATAAAATGAAACATATGTTTTAATCTCTTGATAATCAGGCAACCATGGATGTGTTCAGCTCCAAGGACATGGCCCTGAAGGCCCAGAAGAAGATCCTCAGCAGCATGGCCAACAGAAGCTCCGTGCAAATGTTCATAGACGACACCACTAGTGAGATTATGGATGAACTGTACCGGGTCTCCAAAGAGTACACAGGAAACAAAGCCGTGGCTCAGAAAGTCATCAAAAACATGATCAAGATCGCAGTCAAGATCGGCGTGCTGTACAGAAACCACCGTTTCTCTGAAGAGGAACTGAAAATAGCTCAAGACTTTAAGAAAAAGCTCCATCAAGGCGCAATGACGGCCATCAGCTTCTATGAGGTAAACTCCCACATATTAATTCAATAACACAGAGTATCTATAAAAAAGTATCCATATTTTTGGATGTCTTGTGTATTTATTGCATTCGTAAATCAATCATGGTTAAAATAAAATTGGCCTATTTGACAAAAAATGTCAAAGGGAAATCAAATTTCTAGAGTATTACCAATTAAATTTAAAAACCGTAATGTTACTTATGTGACTGCATAAAAATCCACCCCCTTTTTTCACTGTTCTCAACAAGTTCTTGTATAAATGGCTTCTCGACTCACCTGCTGAAGGCGTAGCTCCTTAACAGTGGTCATCTTGGTGATCTCTTTCATTATTCTCCTTTCTTGCAAGACCACCCAGTTTGAGAGGATGGTCTGCTTTTATAGATTTCAACACGTCCCGCGTTCCTTCCATTTTAAGGCGATGGATTTAACAGAAGTTCTGGAAACAGTTGGGGCCTTGGAAATCCTTTGGTATCCATCCTGACTTCGGCTTTACAAAAAATAAAAAATAAAAATCCTAAAGTTAAAAGAACAGCCACTTTCTGGGTGATGAATATTCATGCATTACATATTATTTAATTACTCTTTAGAAATTAAATTTAACATTAAGTACGTTTTTTAAAACTGGGGGTCAAAAGGCCAATTTAATTTGACCATGATTAATTTATGGCAGCAATAAAAGCATAAAACATCCAAGAGGTGAATACTTTTTATAGGCACTGTACGCGGGCTTATGCAATCCAGATAGTACAAATATGAACATATGATTACTAATACATTACAAAAGAGTGCAATTAAAAAATAGGGCTGGGGATGCTGGCAAGTGCAAAAACACAACATATTACAGGGTTCCTACAGTTTAAGGAAAGTTAAATTTAAGACTTTTTAAGACTTTTTAATGCCAAGTGAAATCAAATTTAAGACCAATTTCACAATTAACACAAATGAAAAAAATATTAAAACTGTCAGAAACTCATGAATTAAAGTATTTTTGGTTGAATTATTTAAATATTGCTAATAGACCAATTGTTTTTATCCATATCTAACTGCTATTTTGTCAAATATAGCTAAAAAAACCTTATCAGTCAGTTTTAAATTTAATTTAATTCCTTCAAATCCTGTAACGACCCAAAATTTGGGGTTTTAGGACCCACAGTGGGTTCTCAACCCCAGCTTGCTGTAGATGAAACCTCAAAGTGCCTGTGATGTAAAATGTTTGTTGCAAATATGAGGGCAATTTTGGAAAGACAGCATTATTAATTACAAAACAAATTTCACTTTGCTCAGATGGACAGATGTTGAGATATTTGCATGTGAAAAAACAGGAAGTGGTGTCAAAAGGGAATGTTTAAATGTGAATATTTCAAAAATAAATAAATGCTACCAATTATTTTAATATCCGATACGAATTACAGTCATTCTATTTACAATGTGTTAACATTTTTAAGACTTCTGAAAGATTGATTTAAGACATTTAAGGCTAATTAAGACCTTGGATTGATGAATTCAAGGCCTTTTAAGACTTTTTAAGGATCCGCAGGAACCCTGTATTAAAAATTTGTAAACGTGTATAAAAAAATTCATTGACTCGGGTGCATCTCACACAAAAATAGCCAACATCTTTTTAACATTAATGTATCTCCTGCCACAGGTGGACTTTACCTTCGACAAGGCGGTGATGTCAGAGCTCTTGAACAGCTGCAGGGACCTGTTGATAAATCTGGTCAACACCCACCTCACGGCGAAGTCGCACGATCGCATCAATCATGTCTTCAACCATTACTCAGACCCTCAGCTCCTCACCAAACTCTATGACCCCAATGGCCCCTTCAAACCCAACCTCACCAAAATCTGCACAGGACTCAACAAACTGATAGAGGATGGGACAATATGACGCACAAGTAAAACATCTGTTACAGACACTGGAAGATTACCGGGGAGACACACCTTAAGACTCTGGACTGTTGGATGAAATTAGTCTTACTGCTGCCGAGGAATAGTGACAAGTGATTTCAGAACAAATACGCCACCTCAAACAGTTCTGAAGGAGCATATGGGATGAAATTAAAGCAGGTGGAGTCATTTTATTTTAACTGTGCATTGGGGACACACCTGTAAAGTAACTGTATTCCCAAGAAAAAAATGGTTCATAGAAACCAAACTTGACTCATTCAGAATGGTGTCCAATGTTTTTTTTTTTTGTTTTGTTTTATCCCTTTAAATTTATTAGTCAGAGCTACTGATAATGTTTGTTATGGAGATGAGGCTTTGAACCTGCCAGACAGCCTTTACTAACAGAACAAAGGGGAAAATACCACTGCAAGACAACACTGCCATCTGCTGGTCAACAGGTGTTACTTCAACAATGGTTCACTGTGTTTACTGAGGTGCTGAGATGATGCAACAAACAGTTTAAAAAAAAGAACCACCTAATCATTACATAAATAAGTCTCCTTACCATTAGTCTGCCTGTTACAATACATCTGAAAAAATAAATTAAAAAAATCTACAGATTTATGACTAAATCTACAGATTTTTTTCCACTGGTTACTGTGAAAGCCTGCTGCGTAGTCTGTTTTTGAAAACTGGATGCAAGTCAGAATGTTAAAAATGAAAGCTATTTTTGGTACTGCAATACAAGATGCAAAATATAACAGAGGGAAAAACAAAACCTCACGTTCACTTGTAAATATTAAGCATTTTTGTAACCAATAAAATCAGAAAAAAACACCCTTAAAACAGAATCTTTCATTAATATTTAAACAAATTAAATGAGATTTTAAAAAATAAACAATAAAAAAATAGTGCCATAGATGTTATAAACACAAACACACACAAGCACAGATTTCTTTGTTTAAGATTTTACTTCAGCTTACATCACAGTGCTAGGTCTGGAGCCATTTTGTGCTTTTGTTTACAGTGAACATGATTATGCATTTCTTTTTTCAATCTGTAGATAAAATGGCAGACAGGATTCCACTTGTGTCTACCACATGAAGCCTTATGACTAAATCACAATGTGACTCAGCTTTTTTGTGACTCAACCTCTTACCGTACGTTTCAGTTTCAAGCTTATACAGTTAACTTTTATAGTCTAGTGTTTCTCCATATTTAAATAAAGCTATCATGTGCAGGATAAATTCTAAAAAAAAAAGACAATTTCTATTGTAAAGCCTGTATAAATGGCTTAGTGATAAAATGTTTTAATCTTATACAGCAGCATCGATAGAACAGATAGGTTCTTTTATTTTTTGTAACATCGTAGGTCTTGGAGTTCGATCCCTGCCACACGGCTGCCTGAGGAAGTTCACATAATGATCAGTGTGAAAAAGAAAACATGTCACAGTTCAAAGATTTCATCTTCCCTGTCTTTCAATTTGGTGAGCTTGGTGATAGTGAGGGGTACGGCTATGTGTCCGGCCGGCTGCTGAAATCTGGAAGATGAAACGACACTTTGCGATCTTGCGAGCGGCCGCTGACCCGATGTCTCACTGCAGCAAGCTGCTTCCAAGGCTGCAACCCTGGTAAGAGGAGGAAAAGAAAAAAAAGGTATGAAAAAATTGAGTGATTCTACCACTTTCAGCTTGGGGTACGTTCAGAAACGCTCTCAAAGTCGGCCTCTTGCTTTGACAGGGTGAGTAATGCTCAGAGCTCAGGCTCTAAATTACATTCCATGCAGCTTCAAGGCCAGAGAAAGGCTCTTTTTAACAGCAGCAAAAGAAAATTCTAGTAAGAATGAGGATGTCAGGAAGGTGTATTGAGTATTGTTTGGGAACCTACAAAAAAACACTTTGAGGAAAGCAAAATAGTTATAAAGCATCAAACTGAGGCCACAACATGAACCAATTTCTTCAATTTTAAATGAGTCACTGGAGCCCAATTCGTGAAAAATGTCTCTTTTTTTTGTGCTTTTCTAGGATGTTTGTGAGAATACTGTCTAACACAGGGCTATTCAACTGGTGACCCGTGTGCCACAGCCAACTTCCGTCCGGCCCACTAACGAGGCCAAAAAACAACGTTTTTTTAAAACATTTTTCTTGATACTGTAAATAAATGACCTGGGGTCTCATTTATAAAGGATTGCGTGGAAACCATACAAAAAGTGAACGTACGGCTAAAAGCCGGAAATGGCATACGCCAAAAAAAATTCAAATTTATAAAACCGTGCGTACGCATGTTTCTGMGCATCTTTCCTTTATAAATCACAGCCGCACGTCAGAGTTTGCGCACGAGGTCCCGCCTCAGGTTCTACCCTCTACACGCCCACATTCAACCATAAACAGTCAATGTAAAGTACCTCATGAATGTTAAGATGTATTTAAATCAGTCAGTTGATCAATGCCAACAAAAGTGATTGGTTCAGACACGCTCCGTCGTGTGTCTGGAGGTTGACAGGTGCTGACTGACAGCTGCTCACGTGAACTGAATGTCTGTAATTGACACAGATTTTCCCTCATTTTTCTTTAGAGTGATCTAACGATTTTTATAAAAAATAAAAATAAAAAACCTCAGCTTCAAATTAATTTTCCATCAGAGCCAGCAGGACAATAAAAACAATAAAAATTAAATTAAATAAGTCAGATAAAATTAGAAATAAGTCCCACGCTCTTCTCCTCGTCCTCTCCCCCTCCTGCCTGCTCTGTTATCCGCGGCAGACCCCCCCACGCGCACACACACACGCGCATGCGCGCGTGACAAACACGGACTTTAAACGTTTATTACATTCACACTGGCAAGGTGGATGCGCCCTGCGCGTGTATCCAAAGCTTTTGCTGTCCTGCTGTTCTTGTCGGGGAGGGGTCTGTGGGTCAGGGAGGGGTCTGTGTGGGTCAGGGAGGGGGTCTGTGGGTCAGGGAGGGGTCTGTGGGTCAGGGTCGTCTGAGGAGGAAGCAGATGAAGGGATTTGCGCACGGGAACTTTTATTTAAGATTTAAGTTTTTTTTATTTCAAAGGTCCTCATGGCTCAGCAGCAGCAGAAGCATAAATATTACTTTTAAGAAATCTGATGATAAAGTTGAATAAAAATCTAAGTTTGATTCTGAAGGTAAATTAAATATCTGACAGTGATCATTACACAGTGTGGCTCTAATTCAACACTTCATCATCTGTGTCGCAGTTTCCCGTCTCCAAAATGAGCGTACGCATGGGTCAGAGCTGGCGTGAGGCACCGCACATTTTCACGTCAAGTTTGGATTTTATAAATCACAACCTTGGCGTAAAAAGTGGCGTACGCAAGTTTCTGGGCTCAAATTGTGCGTACGCCAGTTTTATAAATCCGATCCCAGACCTCTGACATGGCTCTACTTAAGTTATTCCTGGCTACGCAGCGTCAATATCACTATTATGATCAAACAGATGACCCTCAACCAACCATCTCCCCTCCCAAAACAGAAACACAAAGCTAAAAAGTGGGAAATCAATAACATACATTAATATCGGCCCAGTTTTACATATCGGACCGATACAGATATTCTAAAAAATGACCAATATCGGCCGATACCGATATGAATGTCGATATATCGTGCATCCCTAATAAAATAGATTTTAAATAAATCAGTTATACATTTTGAATTTATGATTCAATGCAACAAAATAAATTAAAATGCAAAAGATAAAAATACTGTTTCTTTTACACTATGCAGTGTTTTCTTAACTATTTTCAGGCAACACCCCATTTACCCACCCCCCTGTGGTTGTCCGGGTCCTGTGGCTCTTTGAGCAATTTAGTCTATTTGTAAAAAAAAATCCTTATCATCTGGTTGAAAGTGAAACCTATTTATTATGAATGTTCTGAGTATAACACACAACACTGAATGCCTAAAATATCTCAGTGAGTCTTTAAGCCATGATAAATCATGTGCCAGAGGCGACAGAAAGCCCGGCCTGGTGTGTTTGGACAAACAATCAGCCCTTTGACAGACAGCAGAGAGGACATCCTAATGCCAACAAAAACACACTGTATAAAGCGAAGCCAACACAACTTTTCACGACAGAAGTAAACAATCTTTGAGTTGGGTAATAGTGATTCATTACGGCAGCCATTTCAAATTGAATTATTTTATGTTTCATTATGCTGCGTTCACACCGAACGCGATTTCAGCTTCAAAATCGCAGCCAACGCTGAAGTTTGAAGCTTGTGCACTTTGAGGTCAGATGCAGGACAGCTCTTGAAGCGCTGCACGGCAACAGCCTCCCCGCCCCTCCCTCCTCTGTCGGGCTCTGTTTAATGTCGGACGAGGAAGTGGCTTTGCTTTATTTACAGAGAGCAAGAGCATGACACGTTCATCAGATACTTAATTCATAATTAATTCACCAGATAATTCAGAGTAGAGGCTCACAGCTCGCTTTCAGAACTATTTTTCAAGTCTGATGAGTCGCTGCCACGCATTGGTGAGGATCAGGACACTGCAGGCACTCGATTTCAGCTAAAGAGCTCCGCTCCGTCTGTTTCAGGTTAGTGGACATCATTCAGTAAACTGTCCCGTTGGGAAATATGTCGCTACGTCACACAGTGGAGTCTCTCTGATTGGTTGACGCGGCGCGTCGAGCTGCAAAAGTTCAGATTTTCTAACTTCAGCGATTTGCGCCTCAGCGCGTCGAATGCTCAGATCGTTCAAACCGCTCTGCTCTAATCGCGCTTGAGGCGCCGCAGCACTTCCCGACGCTGCTTGAAGCGCGTCCACCATAGACTTTGCATGTAAACCTGCTGCTCCTGATGCTGAAATCGCGTTCGGTGTGAACGCACCATTAAAATCCATCCATTCATTAGATATTTTGCTAACACTATAGACATGCACACTGAGGCCAAAACCTTATCGTTGTTTAACCTTCAGCCTTTATAGGCAATAACGCTTATCAATTCATACATTTAGAAAATAAACTGAAACATAAATCACAGAATTACAGCACAAAATATAAATATTAATCCAACAAAAATGAAAGCAACTTTGTCCAAACTGTGACTTAGCGGTACCTTTTCTCTGAACCCAGACATCCTCTGGTCGCAGCTTGTTTAGACTGACTGATCAAGTCATCCAACTTCTTCAAAAACTCCACAGGGGTAGGGTCTGCTGTCTTTTCTCTTCCATCTTTCTGCTTTTTCTCAGAGACGTTTTCTGTGTGTCCATTCAGCAGAGAAGCACTGTCCGTGTTACCTTCTCCAGATAAGGTCACCGCATTTCTGAAGTCATCCAAATCTGACGGCACCGGGATCGACAAGGATTTCTTCAGGAATATGGAGTCATTGGTGTACAGTCGGTTTGCTCTTTTGATTTGTTCCATCTGAAAGACCAAAATAAATAAAGTAAGAAACAAAATACGCACATTGTTATTTTTCTTTCTCCAAATGATGGTTAATATGACCTTAAAGTAACTTTTTAAGGCAGAATTATGACCAAATGCTAGCCAACCTGACTGAAAATGAGTTAAAATGTATTACTTACATTTGTTTCTTTGCATAGACTAGATTGTTTGATAGTTTGATTTCATACTTTGCAATGAGTTCCTTTTTATTTTAAGTAAAGTGAAACAATAGCTACGGAATCTATATCACCAAACGAATAATAACACTTTTAAATATATATATACTTACAGACACTCCATATTTCACAGCCAGGCCCTGCAGTGTCTCTCCTGGCTGAACCGTGTGTTCAATAAATCTGTGAACCGAGGTCAGCGGGGATCGGATCAAACTCCCGTAAGACATCGATCTGCAGCCTCGGGAGAGGCCGCGTCCTCGCCCGGGTGGCAACGGAACCCGCTCTCCGGACATTTCCGAGCAACATTGGGTTCGTCCAAGTGGTGGCAGAAGTAAAACTAACTATCAAACTTCAATGTTCCTAAATGTATCCGATAAACATATTCAAGTGTCAGATTAGCAGTTAGCCTAGCTAGCGGGCTAGTTAGTCAGTGAGCGTCAACTAAATCTTTAATTATAGCTTTATCTTTTGCGAACCTGCTACGAAATTTAGAATAGACAGCATTCAAACGTGTTCAGCAGCCCAACATAAACCCGTATGATAAACCTACCTTTCTTGTACATAAACCACTTAAAAAAAGTTACTGTGAACTTGTTTTTCAATAATAATAATAACAATGCTTGCTGGTCTCGGGATTCGCCGCTGCGTTTACAACCGTCGGAATAACCCTGATTATTGTGATTAGTTGGGAAAACTTCTATCCTGTTGCAACAAAAATACTGACTGTGAAACAAATTTAATGAATTTAATTAAAATATGTAATGGGTTGGTGTTTTTATAAATATATAAAGTTATTTGATGATATTCACGCTAAATGCGACCAGCAGCTGAATATCTTTGTCATATTTTCCATTTGTTTCTGAACGCATCACTGCTAACAGGAACTAGCTTAACACTTAGCATTGTGAAGCGGAACTGACCACTATTTTGATTTTACAGTCATGTCTTTTAAACGAGAGGGAGATGACAAGAGTCAACTCAGTATTCTTAAGGTAGCGGTTTGTCGTAAATGTTCATATTATGCTTATTTAAAAAGATCTAAACTTATGTTAGTCGTTGTTTATTAGCATCCCATAATGCTCTCACTGTTGTCAACAGTGGCAAATTATGATATATTGCCATTTGTTCAAATGTCTTTTAGAAACGACGTGTGGCAGACCTACTATCCAATTTTATTCCGGATGATGAGGCTACTCTTTTGAAAAATGGAAGGTATTTTTTTTTCTTAAACCACGTTTGGACCAGAAAATTGTCAAATCTAGTAGTTTACTTACTTTGAACCTTCCTGTTGTTTGTAGATACACTTGCCTTGTGTGCTCCTACCGCCCTGTGTTTGATACAGTTGATACACTGACAGTCCACAGGCAAGGAAAGAAGCATCTAGCAGGTAACATATTTTGAGCGTAAAGCTTTTCTGTTATTACTAGTGCCTCACTGCTTCCCTGTTTATGACAAAAATAATGAGATTTAAATGACTCAGTGGCGGATCTAGGATTTTTCTGAGTAAGGGGCCGTCAAGGGGCCACAATATTCATAGAGGTGCCAAGTCTTTGTTCAACGTACTTTCACACAAATTCCCAGTATATACATTTTACACTTGTAATGTAATGTCGTTTTTTTAAAGGTACCGCTTTACAATAAGGCCCCCCTTATAGATGGCTTTTAAAGAGTTTATAAATAGGTTATTAATTAATCTGTAAACACTTTAAAAATTATTAGGAAGTGTTTATTATGCAATAATTTAAGGACAAGAAAGAGACAAAATTGTCCAGTTTCATTTATTAATGATTTATGAAGTGTGAACTTTACAAATAAATTAATAACCTATCTACAAACTCTTTATAAGCCATCTAAAAGGGGAGCTTGATTGTACTGTATAGTGGTACCAAAAATCTTGCACAGTAAATACTCCTCACCAGTTTTTCATACATTTTACTGAACATAGATAAAATATTTTCAAACACACAACATGTGAGAAAATCCAGCCATCATTTGTCAGTTGAAAGACTTCTTTGCAGGATTGTTCACATTTTAAGAAGAGAAGAATTCTGTCAGCTTGATTCATTCAGGACTTTACTATTTGACTCGTTAGCGCAACTAGTGTTTGAACATGGAACTGCATCCACCATCATCACCCCCAGGTAAAGGACAGATGAGTGACAGGACAGCGGCACTTCAGGGGGCCAATCAGATTTCAGCTGGGGCCAGTGCCCCTGTGGCCCCGCCCCTAGAACTGTCCCTGAAATGACTATATTTAAAGAGTGGGGTTTTGATGCTATTCTAAATAGTCTATAAGTAATGGTTCCCAAACTTGTCAGCTTCTGACTCACACAATAGCATCTGCAGAGACGAATAACCCTAACTGGAGAGTTCATTATTAATTATTGTTTTTTTATGTTGTGTGTATTCAGGATTAAAAGCCTTTTATGGCAAAAAAGCAAAACTCAAGAATGAAATAACAAAAAGGCAACATGAAAACTACATCCAGGCTGAAGACAGACAGGTTGGTAACTTGATCTTGTTTTCTCTATTTTCTCTATATTTTTGTACAAACATCAGCCATAACAATATGATAATACTGAATTTATACATTATAATAAGGAGGAATTCAGACCAAGCATTGCATTTCTACTTTATATAAACCCAAACTGAATGATTTAAATGTGAAAAAGAAGGTTTTAAAAGCATGATCATTTAAAAGCAGCCCTACTTCTGTCACCTGTGAATTGTTATAAGGTCAAGGTTAATTGATGCAAGTTTGAATTTTGTTGCTGTCAGCAAAATGCCAGATGGCTTTGGTTGGTTATAGCAGTTAAAGATGCAAGGAAAGGGACAGGATGTAAAAGTCAGAACATGCCTAAAGTTTTATGATGATAACATGGAGACAGTTTAATTGCCATCAAGACTAGTTAAACTGGAAACAAACCTATAAAAACTTCCTAATGTTATCTGGGGAAAATGTGTGTTAGCCGGATTTAATCATGCCACACAGCAAAGGTTGAATCATTCCTGGAAAACAACACGAGCTGAACACATTTCCTTTTTTTTAAACAACACCTTTATTTCATGTTGTTGTCTCGTTGTTTGTCCAGGCACCGTCCAGTTCAGCACCTTTACTGGAACAAACCCGGAAGCTCACTCACCACGCTTTACTGAAGACGGTCCCGTATAACAGCTGTCACAGAAAAACCAGGTGTGTGGTTGTAGGATGTAATTGGTCTTCCACATCAAGACATTCTTAAACAGTTCTGTCATTGTTTTTAAAGCACGAAACCCGAAAAAAACCAGGTTAATCCCACTGGAAACCCTTGCAACAAAATACCACCTGAACACTTGAAAGATGATGTTTCAGATCGTTTACCAACAAGCAGTTCTGTACACTGTGCAGGTAAAATGTGACACATGAAATCTTCAATGATTAGATTTATGTGAAGCCAAACTCAACAGTAATCTGGTTGCTTAAAGTTTGTTTTTGTCATTATAGAGTCTTTAACAACAGCAGACAGATTAGGATCAAAGTCTGCTGCAAACCAAGCAGAGGAACCTCTGACAGCCCAGAGGAGGATGGAGCTGGAGCATTATCTCAAACTGAAAAGGTGCAGAACAAGTTTTTGTTATGGGCAGTTGAAGCAAAACAGCAATGTCACAAATTATACCTTATTCTTTTTTTTTTTTGCATCATTTGTATTTTCTTAGTGATGGATGGGTGCGAGACCTGAACGGCCGTTGGGTTAAAGATGAGAACGTGGAGTTTGATTCAGATGAGGAGGAGCCTGCTTCACCTGCACTTCTACCTACAAATCACTGAGAGGACTATGAACTGTGAGAAAACTCACCAAATCCTGAACCACACGGGGTACGATTATAGAAACAGCCAGAACTCTGTTAGCAAAAACTTCCTTAAACAGATTGAGCAACTTTTTCATAGGTTATATTGTTATAATTTGATACATTTTCCATATTAATTTCCCTCCAGCATTATAATAGATTGTCAGTGAGAAGAGACCCAATTACACCTGTATCCACGTGTTCATCGATCACCACCAGTTTCACAAAATCATTTTATCACTATCAAAAAGAAAGTAATTTTATTTGACTGAAACCAATTTCCTGCAGAAAATATTCTGTCCTAAGTCTTCATAGTGTGAAATTAAGCGACATATGAAAAGAAACGAATGCATCCAACAGAAACATTGAATAGCTGACAGAAAATAGAGAATTTATTACATTTCAGCACGCATGGATGGTTTTGAAGACTTACCTTTTTAATTAAACTCTCATTACTCCAACTTATTGAGAGTTCACTGTCAAACTCATTGCCTATCTTTGACCCCAAAAAGAAGAAACTTGTTAAATGGAGGAAATTCAATTTTCACATACTGTATATGTTGTGTTAAAGTCTACAGCTGTAAAATCATAAATTGATGTCTTTTAAAAGGGAGTAAAACTTGAAAAGAAAAAGTGTTATTGTGTAAGAAGCAGTGTTTTCAGTAAATAAAAGAGAGTTAAAGAAATTAGTAGTGGACGGAACTCAAGCAAACAGAATCTTCATAGGTTAGCAGCTGTTTCTGTTTATACATTTTTAATGAGTGCACAAGAGTTCGACCTTCTTAAGTTAGTTTTTATATTTGGACCAAGGTAACTCAAGCCCACCGGGCAAAGTTATGTTTTGCGTCAGGGTCGAGATGGGACATAAAATAGGTCAAGTGTTTGGGGGGACCAGAAAAGACTTAAAAGAAAATGAAGTGCTGTGGGTTCCTCTGAGACGACGTCACCTAATCTTCATTGTAGAGCTTATTAAAATGGGCGTTATCGAAAATTGAATCAAATTATTGTAAATTGTTGCAAAGTTTGTTGACTTTTTTTTAACAATTCATTCAGCTTCATCTCCAGAAATACATTCATATAGGTATTTGTTTCTAAGAATGCACAGGGTGTAAAAACAACACTGAACTTGCCAAAAATGTAGAAGAAAATAGTTAAATATACACTTTTATTGAACTTATTTACAAATTTGTTGTCCGTCCCACATATAATTTAGCACCACAGTGAAATAGTTTTCATGTATCAAAAGAACGTGTTGTGTTGATGTAGGTGAAGCAAAATTAAAAAAGACCTAAATAGCACAAAAAAAGACACTTCACATTTTGCTTGTTGCCTAGGCATGCCTTTATGATGAATATAGCATGTCAAAGCTTGTTGCAGAAATAGAAATGGTTGCGATTGAGCGTTAGAAATGGTTTCCTCCGTGATTATTTTGGGATGTTCTGTTCAGCGCAGAAAGCCGGTTGACACAGGACCATCAGCGGTTTTTGCAGGTTTCCATGGAGCAGAAATAATTCTTGCTTTTGCTTCATCTCAGCCTCTGTTGGCGAACTGTAAAAAGAAACGGCATATTGTGACTTTGTATCTCTGCTCATTGATGGCTGTAAATGAGAGCCACATTTGTCCTCAAATTGTACATGCAGACGTCATTTTTAAGGTGAATCTGATTCCCTAATCCTGACCTATAATATTGATTCACCATTTCTGTTGTTTTTAGTCTGAGTATGGCAGTGCTTACTCATGTCGTTGTTTCTTGTGATAGCCATGGCGGCTCTGGCACGAGGACCTTGCTGGTTAAAGTGGTAGCCAAACTTGAGGATGCTGGAATTGTTCTCCAACATGGAAGCGATCTCCATCTCAACTGTGTCGCCAAGTTTCTGCCTCTAAACCAGAAAACAGGTTGCAGCGGGCATCTTAAAACTGATGTTTTTGGTTTTTCATACATTGTAAATGTTGGTTTGTCCAACTATAAAGTGTAGTTTCTGTTTAGGGTTATAGCTTTATTTTCCTGTTTGTTTCTTACCTGGTTGTCTATCTTAAACTCGACCAGTGTGGCGTTGTTAGCCATGGCTTTGATGATGGCCATCATGCCATCTGAAGTGATGAAGTTGGACTCGATATTAAGACTCTGCAAGCTGGTGTTCTCCTGTAGCATCTCAGCACAAGCCTGAAATCACAAGCGCACGTGATAAGACTCAATCGTTTTTCTTTCTGTATTGCTGCAATAACTTTAGCTGATTGAATAACAGGTATTAAATAAGTTATTGGAGCCCTTAAGCTCCCTTTTTATTGCCCGTTTCCATAAAAGGTAGGCGAATAATCTTAAGAACTAGACAGATTTTAATGGCAGGAAACAGTGTGTTAGAGTAAACAACACTTTGTCTTCTTTCAAAGATTGTATCATGGGAGTGCCGCAGGGTTCCATTTCAGGGCCACTGCTCTTCAGTTTGTATATTAATGATCTTCCACTGGTGTGTGAATCTAATATTATTATGTATGCAGATGACACTGTTTTATTTACCCATGGAAAAATGCTGAAGAAGTGGCTTTGAGATTAACAGAAGAACTGAAGAGTATTTCAAAGTGGTTGCAAAAGTCTAATCTCGCCTTAAATACAGGAAAGACAGTTGCAATGTTCTTTACAAATAGAAGGAAAATTATGAGTTATCCAGATATTTATATAAACGGGGGAAAAACTAAAAATGTTAATAAGTTTACTTACCTAGGTGTGACCTTAGATCCAACTTTAACCTTTAAAAATCATGTCAAAAACTTAGAAATCCTTAACATATAGCCTAGTTAATTTTAGGTATATATGTGGCTCTCTAACTACTGAGGCATCCCATATTTACCTGAGTTCTATGATTTTTTTCACGTCTTTTATATTGTATAAGTAGTTGGTCACAGGCATGCAAAACAAYGTTGAAACCTCTTGAATCGATATATAAAAATGCTTTAAAGATTCACGACAAGAAATCTAGACAATATCATCACTGTCATATTCTCTCAAAATATGATTTCTTTTAACTTAGAGCATTTGATATTTTATGCAAACATTTGTTTAGTTTACAAAATTCTTCACAATATTGCTGCTCCACCTTTAAGAAAGTTTGACTCTTTGAGATCAGAAAACATGACTAGAATCACAAAGGTGACCTCTAGAGGTGAGTGCAACATCCCAAAATGTAGGACTGCTTTTAATAAAACTTCTTTCTCCTTTGTCGCCAGAAGTCACTGGAATAGCTTGCCAAAGAACATTATAACATTTTCCACTTATAAAATGTTTGCACATTTGGCAAAAACATGGCTGTTAAATAAGCAGATTTGTACTCATAACTGATGAAAGTAAGGAGAATGGGCCTCATGCAAGAACATGTTCGTATTCTTATCCTAAATTTCTCTTACTTTTGTTCGTACAAAGGGTTCATATGAACATGTTACGTCAGATTCAACAAACTCTTCTATCTTCAGGAAAAGTGCGTAAATGAGCTGCGTAAATTCCACCTGTTTGTTTCCAGCTGCTCGTGCACGCGAGAGGAGATTAGCATAATTACCACCCCAAAAACACCATGTAAGGCTATGTTTCCTGCCTCAGATACAAGGAAGTGTCCATTCATAAAAAATGACAGCGAAAACTAAA
>NW_013952577.1:275319-294355 GCF_001266775.1 Austrofundulus limnaeus | reverse complement strand
ACATTGGTGAATGCCACAAATTCTCCTAAATCACTCGTACGCACAACTTAAGAACAAATCTGTGCGTACGAACGGTTCTTGCATGAGGCCCAATGTTTTGTTTTTTTAGTTTGTAGTTTTTGTTTTTAATGAAATTTGAGTAATTGATTTATTGTTTTTACATATGTATGTAATTTTTTTTTTACTAAATTGGCTTGTTATTGTTGATTAGAACATGTTTGATTACATCAACCTGTCCAGAGAATGCAGGTGGAAATTAGCATTCTTTGCTATAACCTGGTACCATGCATCTCTCCTTGTAAAAGGTTAATGAAATGTTGTACATTGTCTCTGTATTAATAATTAAAAAAAACAAACAAACAAAAAGTAATCATCAGATGTGCATCTTCAATTGATTCACCTTTGGGGTCAACCTAATTGATTTAGCCACTTCTAAACAACTAAAACAAACAAAAATGGCTTTAACTCACTCATGTTTTAGATATTAAGCTAAAATTCGGTGTGATCATAGCTAAAAGTCAACCCTAACACATAATCCAAGGGCTAACAAGTTGTCCAATACTTTTGTTTAAATTGTTAACATGTAGGTACTGTAAACTGTAACTGCATTTAATTGATTTCCTCCTAATGTTACAGATCAATATAATGCACAGGTAAATGTTTTGTACCACTGGTTTGTGCCTGGTTTTATGCCACCTGTACTCACGTAGGCCACAGGGTCGTTGCTACGTGTCGCAGCAATGCTTAAAAATTCAACGTGAGAGTTTCCCTTCATTGCCTCGAAAATCTCTTTCAGTGTTGGTATGGGAATGTCCTGCAGGAGATGGAAAGGAACATCGTGTCTGTGAGGCTCACAAGTTAAATATACAAACAGATAGCAAAAATATGTAGGCTAGCCAAACTGAAATAAAGTCTAGCCTCAAGTTCAGCTGGTTCTACTTAAAGCTGAAGCAAACATCTTAAGTAGAAGTAAAACATTGGTTGTATTTTCTAAAAGTAATTTCTCATCACATTTACCTTGATGTTGTTAAGGTTGACCTCAATCAGGGAGCTGTCGTTGTTCAGGATTCTCTCCAGGGTCTCCTCCACATTAGTGGGGTTTGGAGGCTCCTCAGGAAAGAACTTGAATGGATCTGGTTTCACAACACCTGAGTGTGATGAAATAACACCGCTGAGATTACAGCGTGAAACGGGTTGGAATCAAATCGTAGTTTTTACTTATATCCATGTCAGGTTGTTGAACGGGGAGTTGCACTCACTGTTGATGCCCTCGGTGTTGGCGATTGTCCCTGTGGTGCCCAGAGCGTCGTAGTACTGCTTGTTGCTCATTAGTGTGTACATTCCAAGGATGGCTGCAAGTGCAGGAAAACAGTCACTATGAATACATGTCCTGTTCAGCTAAAAATGTCTTAAGCTTGAATAAGATCACGTGTCCTGCTTTGTTTACTTTGTTTTTCTAGTGCAATTTGGCTAAACTTACTTTACTTATATTTACTACCGCACCAAATTTAATGCTTATATAAATTCAGCTGAGTTATAGTTGTTTTTGTGGCTAACATTACAGTAGTGCTTTTAAATCATTCATGTGGGGTCTATATAAAGTGGAACTGCAATGATTAGGTCTGAATTCCTCCTTTTTGTAACTCCACAAGCCCCTCTTTCACCCCTTTCTGAAGAGTCTCAAAGCAGCTCATTATGAGGCTGTTTCTTTAAATCCAAACGTGGTGCTTCCAGCAGCATAGAAATGTTTTATTACAAATTCATTAAAAGATATGTAAAAATGTGAATTTTTAATTAACTAGCGGCCATCTTGAATCTATTTGACTTTAAAACCTAATAGATGTTCTTATTTTGATTACTTTCTGAGTTTCTTTAAAATTTGACTCCAGATTCATAAAATCTTGAATTGTTTTTAAATTTTTTGTCTAAATAATATACGTTCAACAAGCCTTTATAATAACGTCAGATATTTATTTCTGCTGCTGTTATGGTGTATGACCAGCAGGAGGCAGACTTGTTCCCTCGGTCCCTGCTGTTGTAATCTGCCAAAACCAAACTGAGTCAGAAAGCCAACTGTTGTGACAGCAACCACCTCTCCTCCGCCCACCTTCCCACCCACCAACCAGCCTTCTGACCTGGTGTGGAGAGTCATGGGAAGGGCCTTGAGAGGGGGGAGAAGCCAGGGGCACAGCTGCCTGTTAAAGAGGCAGAGCTTTGAGGTGGGGGAGATGAGGTTAGGGGCGATTCTGCCCATTAACACCCCAACACGTCATATGGTTTGGCCCCGTGAATAACCCCACTTCACAATGCAAATTAGACCGCTGAACTCAGAACTCAGTTCATCAACGTGCTCATTATTACCAACACTGAACTTTTAATTATAAAAAAAAATAAAAAATCCAGGGCAACTTGCTGGGTCAGCTACTTTAGTCATTCTCTGTTTGCCAAAAAGCTCAAAACAAAGACTAACAGAGAGTAACTGAGGTTTAATCCTCATCTGGATGATGTCCAGGGATAAACCCACCGGTGCTTTGACAGACTGATGGAGCCAGACAAACATGCTCCCCTGCTCTGCCGTTCTGGATGCCTGCTCGCCAGCCTGGCCTGTCAGAGGACTTCGGGCTGCTCGTTCCTCTCTCAATAAAGCAGATAGCTCAATTTGATCTACTTCAAAGTGCAATGCAGCATTTATTCTGGACCCCAAAAAGACTTTCACTTTAGGTATACGCTGTCATTTATCCTTCTTCCAAATCCCTCCTCAAGACATTGAATTGGAACCAGGTGAAACAGGCCTGTCAGGTTTTATGTAACTTTTGTTTAACAAATGACTCCACAGGTGCCATTTTTGACCCTAAGCTTCGGTTTGATTCGTTTGAACTTGAGGAAACATGGAAAACTGTGGCTCTATCAGTCGTTTCCCACGTGTCTGTTTTGAACAGATACAGTATCTCTGCCCTCACCGTCCACTCCACCCTTCCTTGGGTGGCTTTGAGCCAGGCTTATTTATTTTTGTGTCGCTGAGCTCGGGAAATCAAACCCCACTGCACTTCTGGCCATGTCTGTTAGCTCTGGGCCGCTTCACCGTCATGTTGAGGAAAACAATTTGAAGACAACAGTGGAGAGACAACAGGTCTACGTGGTAAAAACAACGAGGTCACACAATGTTGTGGGTTAATTAGCAGCTGCTGGTGGAGAAACAGATAACATAACACTTTTTTTCTCCTCCCGTTATTTGCTGTGCCCTTTTAAGGAGTTCATAAAAGCCTTTTTTCTACATCTCCTTATTTGTATTTTACATAATCTGAAGAGAGCGTTGTGGTTTTAAACACTTGTTAGTTGTGGATTGGATCACCGCATTATTGTTATTTTTATCCAGATATTTTTAGATAGATGTTTTTATTTTCCTTTGTCATACACACAGGCTTATAAGACACAAAAATCACATTCTTCATTGCAGACATAACATTCGTTAAACAAAAGTGTCCTCTTCCTGAGGTGCCAAGCTTTTAAAACAAACTGAGCTAACTGAAACACAACATAAATAAATCCTGCACTTTATCCTCATCAACTAAATAAAAACATCAAGAACTTTTACAAATAATTTGTTTCGCATAATCTTATAGAAAGGACAATAAAACAAAAAGTGAATTTCAATTTCATCTAAACATAAAGAACATTTTCTGTCCTCTGGAAATGAACAAAATCGTCCCGAATCTGCACACAATTTGTATTGTTTAGTTAAACTCCATGTCACATAAAGTTCAAGTCCATAAACATCCTTTATTAGTTTGTAATTTTGGTTTGCATAAAATAATATCTGCCCATTTTAAGTTTAATTTGTTCAGCATTACATTTCAACTTATTTCTATAAATATAAATATGCTGAAAATCTTCCTCAAATATCGTCTCGATTTGTCTGGCCGAAGTATACCTATTAAAGTCCCAATTTAAAAAAAAATGTGTTTTGTTAATCTATAATCTGACATACTTTATTACTGAACCTGTTCCACAATCTCACTATATCTCCAATATATCTAACTTCACATGGTTCCATCCCTTATCTCCATACAGGGCCAATTTAAGGGTGTTTCTCTGCACACCTAAGAAATAACTCAGAGATCTGCACTGAACCTTTTCACTGTAGGGTTTTTGACAGTAACCCCAGACCCCTGCTCCATAATCTAGTACTGAGCAAACACAAGATCTCAATATACATCTTATAACCCAGGTCACAACAATATTTAACTTTATTTATAACTGCAACTAATGCTCTGCCAGCTGAGTCTGATTAGACTTTTATTCTTTCTTCAAATGTTAAATGTTCATCCACAATAAATCCCAGATATTTACATACTTTTCTGTAATAGACCGTAGACCCAAACAACTTGTTCCACAAGCCTCATCCAATTTGCCGTCAAGTGTTTTGTACACGTGAGCCTAAAAGGCCACTTCTGCCATTGTTGCTATGAAAAGTGATTGTCTAACCTGCGATGTCACACATCTCTGCGTCGGTGGCGTTTTTCAGAGCCTCCTCCAGCTCCGGCTCCAAGGTGATCTGCTCATGCTTCGGGATTTCTCTTTTCTTTGCAATGAATGCCTTTCCTAAATAGAAAAAAAAACAGAAACAAAAACCATCACTTCCAAAAGGATCAGACTATCCCTTTTAGGCCCTGTCACACTGTTATGTTTTAGACAACCTGTGCCAACTTATGAAATGTTTGGAGACATCTACGTTGAGATGGAACTAAAAAAAATCAACTGGAAGCCTGTTTTAGGTGTATACATACTGTAATGATAATAAATTGATCAAATATATAACTTGTATTAGTAGATTAATCGATGACTAATCGATTATTAAAATAATCAATGACTAATTTAATAATCGATTAGTCTTTTTTTTTGTTCTTTACTTTGTTTTTCTCTCCAAACTGCTTTGACACCTTCCACTGCCACATTTGCCTTTCTGTCCTTGACACACATGCACAGTAGTGGTAACTGGGGTAGGCCGTGGACGTCACAAGACATTATACAGACAGGCTCTGGTATCATGGCTACCTGACAACAGAGCTCAAAGTGTGGGATCATTTTAAGAAAATGAAACAGAAACCTGTGTAATATCTGCAGAGCAGAACTTGTCTTCCACAGCAATTATTTTTAGTTAGCATATAGCTAAAATCTAACCATGGTTATATAATAGCAGCTGCATTCTGGCACGATAAGCTCTATGTTTTATATTAAATTAATGTATGATCTGATTAGTCGACTAATCAAAAATAATAATCGGTGATTAATCTATTATAAAAATAATCGTTTGTGGCAGTCCTAGGGTCAAACAAGGTTTTAGTCAAACAGAACCAACAAGAATGAAACAAAAAGTAAAGAATTAGAGAAAAAAATAAATGTTAAATGTAAATAAATACTAATTATAATAAATTAAAAATAGTTTTACATCTAAAAATCATATTTTATTATTTTAATCTATTTTCCTCATTCAGCAACCTATTAAATTTCTGTTATGTTTCATGTAGGAGAAATACACATTTTTTTCAGTCAGTATTTAATACAGCTGGCAAAATAAATTGTTAAAATATGCATTATGTGCTTCTGTTTTTTAATTCAGGAGATTATAAAAAAATCCTTCATTTTATGGGAAGACCCTCTTGATTCAAGAGAAAACTCCATTTTTTTAAAAAATGGCTGCTTATTACTTAATTGTTAATCAATCTATAAGATAAATCAACTTCAGATTAATTCATTATCAATAACTTACATCCTTAAGGAGTTAACTTAATTTATATCTACTCATATTCATGTATTTAAGCGTTTTAATGATTTGGCCAATTAATCGAAAAAATAATCAACAGATTATTAAAATAATCGTTAGTTGCAGCCCCAAATTTAGTGAAAATTGTGTTTTCATAAGCTGGCATAAGTTGTCTAAAACATTATAGTGAGACAGGGCCTTTAAGAAAGAAGGTTGAAACTTAAGGTAAAAACACCTGGAAAGAGGTCAAATTGATGCTTATAAAACAGTCTAAATATCTTAATATATAAATCTGTCTGTTTTAGTAAAAGCTCTGCTTAGGTTGTATGTTATTTTATTATTATTAAAAAAAAGAACAAGTCAAGTTGAGATTTATGAAGCAGCTCTAATTAGCTCCACTGGAGCCTGCACTGTACTTTCTCATCTTGTGTGTGTCAAAAGTCTGTTCAGTTTAGGATCTCACAGGGACTCGTTTATATAGAATATTTTCTTGTTGCTTTAGTAAATAGTTTCTCTTTCAATATGTTGCTCATGAGCTGCAGTACAAATATTTCCTGTCAGATCTGTTTGGTCTGAACATGGTGAGCTAACCCCTCTGAATGTGGGGTTAGCTCGTGTGTATAATGAATGTGGCCTCAAAGTCAGTGAGCTTTAAAAAAAAAAAGAAAAGGAAAAGAAAAAAAAAAGCCCACATACACAAAGCTGAAAGTAAAAGCCCTGATCTGCAGTGCAGTGGTGCGTCACAGAATGTAATACTGTACAGCTGTCAGAAGAAGCTGGATAAACACATGAAGCTTTGAGTGGACAGCTACTTTTTCAGAGCTTTACAAGTATATTGAGTAAAGTCAGTATTTCAACATGAAACTGTGAAGAAGTGAGCTCTAACTGGTTTGAAAACAGGATTAAATGAAGTGTGTTGCTTTGAAACTCTGAAACAGAGTTCAGATGAGCGTTTCTCCCCTCCACCCACCTTTCTTCTCCCCGGTGAAGGGCACCAGGTCGTCCCTGTCCTCACACTCCAAAGCCTCCTTCTCCAGGTACTGGACCAGGGCGTCTCGGTCGAAGGGCCCCGTCGGGCTCTTCTTCGTTTGGTCTCGCTGCCGCATACCAGCCGGCAGCATGGCATTCTGGGAGAACACCAGATTAGATGTGCACACTGTTCTGAATTTATGTTTTTACATTTTTTACTGTCTATCTGGAGTACAGAGACTGTGGCTTCTCAGTTACTGATGGCCATGAAGCAGTGTAGCTGAGGAATACATTATTAAAACGTTGACCAAAAATTGGTTCATTTGATCTGAATGGTTTCTTAATGTGGAAATGTGCAAGAAAAATATATATTTTTGAACACAATACTGGCTTCGTACAAAATCCTCATGTTGCGTCATATTTTTTATGTCCTCAAACCTAAAAAGACAATAACTTAGTTAAAAAAACAAAGAAAGACCATCATCCTTTGAGTTTTGGAGGTTTTATTTTAGTCCTGGCATGTTTGTTAGCATGCATCGTGGAATAATTGAAAGGATGTCAGTAGTTTGTGACAATGATCATCTGTGATGCAGACATGGAAAACCTGCAGCAGATCTAAACATGAAGACCATGTGGTTCTGGTTATCCAGAACCAATCACTGCTCCGTACCTCTGGGTCCATCTCCTGCAGCTCATACTCCAGCTTGTCCAGCTCCTCGGCGCTGAGCCCCTTGAGGATGGCATCCTCGTCGATGTCCCTGGGGTCTGACATGGCTTCAGCTCACAGACACTCACTCATACACACAGCTGTCAAGAAAATACATACAGTGGGGAGAACAAGTATTTGATACGCTGTTGATTTTTCAGGTTTTCCCACTTGCAAAGCTTGTAGATGACTGTAATTTTTATCATAGGTACTCTTCAACTGTGAGTGATGGAATCTAAAACAAAAATCCAGAAAAATACAATGTTTGATTTTTAAATAATTAATTTCCCTTTTATTGTGTGAAATAAGTATTTGATCATCTATCAACCAGTAAGAATTTTGGCTCTCACAGACATGTTAGTTCTTCTTTAAGAAGCCCTCCTGTTCTCCACTCATTACCTGTATTAACTGCACCTGTTTGAACTGGTTACCTGTATAAAAGACACCTGTCCACACACTCAATCAATCAGACTCCAGCATCTCCACAATGCCCAAGACCAGAGAGCTGTGTAAGGACATCAGGGATAAAATTGTAGACCTGCACAAGGCTGGGATGGGCTACAGGACAATAGGCAAGCAGCTTGGTGAGAAGGAAACAACAGTTGGTGCGATTATTAGAAAATGGAAGAAATACAAAATAAYGGAAAATCTCCCTCGGTCTGGGGCGCCATGCAAGATCTCACCTCGTGGAGCATCATTGATCTTGAGGAAGGTGAGGAATGAGCCCAGAACTACACGGCAGGACCTGGTCAATGACCTGAATAGAACTGGGGCCACAGTCTCAAAGAAAACAATCAGTAACACTCTACGCCGTCAAGGATTAAAATCCTGCAGTGCACGCAAGGTGCCCTTCCTCAAGCCAACGCATGTCAAAGCCCGTCTGATGTTTGCAAATGACCATCTGGATGATCCAGAGGAGGAATGGGAGAAAGTCATGTGGTCTGACGAGACAAAAATAKAACTTTTTGGTTTAAACTCCACTCGTCATGTTTGGAGGAAGAAGAATGATGAGTACAACCCCAAGAACACCATCCCAACCRTGAAGCATGGCGGTGGAAACATCATTCTTTGGGGATGCTTTTCTGCAAAGGGGACAGGACGACTGCACCATATTATGGGAAGGATGGATGGGGCCATGTATCGTGAGATTTTGGCCAACAACCTCCTTCCCTCAGTAAGAGCACTGAAGATGGGTCGTGGCTGGGTCTTCCAGCATGATAACAACCCAAAACACACAGCCAGGGCAACTAAAGAGTGGCTCCGTAGGAAACATCTTAAGGTCCTGGAGTGGCCTAGCCAGTCTCCAGACCTGAATCCAATAGAAAATCTTTGGAGGGAGCTTAAAGTCCGTGTGGCCCAGCGACAGCCCCGAAACCTGAAGGCTCTGGAGGAGATCTGTATGGAGGAGTGGGCCAAAATCCCTGCTGCAGTGTGTGCAAACCTGGTCAAGAACTACAGGAAACGTCTGATCTCTGTAATTGCAAACAAAGGTTTCTGTACCAAATATTAAGTTTCATTTTTCTGGTGTATCAAATACTTATTTCACACAATAAAATGGAAATTAATTATTTAAAAATCATACATTGTATTTTTCTGGATTTTTGTTTTAGATTCCATCACTCACAGTTGAAGAGTACCTATGATAAAAATTACAGTCWTCTACAAGCTTTGCAAGTGGGAAAACCTGRAAAATCAACAGTGTATCAAATACTTGTTCTCCCCACTATATATATATATATATATATATATATACACACATCTTTTTTACAGATTTTTTTTGTTATTTGGATGTGGGGGGGGCTCTGTTGCTACATTCTGTCAGTCACTGTCCTTGTCTGAGACAGGATCTCCACTGAGCTTATCAGCTACTTTACTCAGAGCGTTATTGCTGGTATTAATAGATGCATTTCCGATAACAAGTTGGCAGTAAAACAGAGAGACTGTTCTGTGTACACATGCTGCAGGTGAAATTCTCATTTTTGATTTAAAACCCGTGTGGGGTGCTGAAATCTACGCTGACGTCCTGCACAAGTTAAAGACATAAAATAGAGAACGTTACGAGCGAGGTCTTTGTAACTTTAAACCCTTCGCTCGCCACACGGCAACTAAGAATAGCCGAATGAAGGGACGACTGGAAAGAGCGATCCATTTTTTTTTTCTTTTTATCATCAACACACACTTGTTTGTACAGTAGAACCACCCAAAGCATGTCTACACACGGAGTCGCAAAGAGGAAAACCCTCAGACTGGGACACTGCACAGTGAAAATACACGTAAATACTTCCTTTTTTTAAATAAATGTATACCAACGGGCTGAGGAATATCAGCTTTACACTGAATTTGACAGTAAAGTGTGAATACACTTACTTTCTGTTTTCACAACATGCTTTATTGTGTTCTAAATCCAGACGAAGTTCTCTAAACCTGAGTTTTCTCAGTTGTAAATCTTTGTCTTCACAGATTCAAAACTCGTTTTCATTCAAAAATATGTTTTTTTTTCTGTTTTTCTTTTTATCCTCCTTTTTTCCCCAGACTCGGAACAACCACACATTATGATCCTGCCGCCACTATGCTTAATTCAGAGTTGGGTAGTAACTAGTTATACTTGAGTAACTTTTTGGGGAAATTTTTACTTTTAGGAGTATTATACTTCTTACTTGAGTAATTTTATTATGAAGTATCGATACTCTTACATGAGTAAAATTTCTGGATACTGTACCAAAATATTTACTAACTGATGTCTTGATCAGGTGCTTGAGTAGCCTTTTTACCAAATACCCTATAACTCTTACCTGAATCATTTATTGGATACTTTTTTACTCTTACTTGAGTAAAAATATATAGTGCTACTTTTTCTTGGGTACAATTTTTGGTACTACTCTACCCACCTCTGCTTGTTTGTAGAACTTTTCAATGTCAATTTTTGTTTTATTATATAAAAAATGTTTAATTTGTTTTTAATCTGAAACCTATCCTGACTTAAGGCTTTTGGGAAGACACCAAATAACATTTTATCATTCTGAATTTATTTCAAAGCCAAACTTTAAACATTATAAAGAGATTAAACACAAATAGATTCAATTAAATTAATATATTAGTTGTAAAATAGCTTATAAGCTAATCTGCAAAGCTCTTATTTATTTTACTAAATAGTTTGTTGATTGTGTTTGTGACTCTGCTGGTGGTTTTACATCACTGCTAATGTGAAAAGCCAACAACACAAACTGATCACAGCTGAGAGGAAAGGAAGACTGAGAAGTACTAAAGTTTAAGAAGCTAGGTTTGGTCTTAAAAGATGAAATGGAAACTGTGACTTTTTACCAGGTTTTAATGTTAGAACATTTGGGTCAAAGCTGTGTTGCTTTGACCCAGATTGTGTTGCGTTCTGGGAAGTGTCCACCTTCAGTGGAAACAGCCCCGTGTGTTTGTGGATGGTCATCTGTCCCCGGTGGTCCCTGAAGAGCTTCTGTATGAAACCAAAACACGCTGGGTGAAGGGGCTGTCACCTGCCGCTGCCAGCTGACTGTTTTTTTTTTTCCACTGAAAATCTCAACCATCTCGTGCACCTCCAGCTGCTGGGGGTCCTGAACCCTGCTGGTTTCACGAACCCCTCATAATTTCTTTCGTCAGCGATCAAATAGTTCTTTAGAATGCATCCGATCTGATTTTATTTTTGGAGTTTTTAGTTGCTCCACACGAAGAGGAGCTCAGTGGGAACAAAACTGTAGAGTCAGATTTGAGATCAGTGTTTTTTTTGTTTTTTTTTTTTTTAATCAAAGAGCAGCTCCTTTTGTCCAAACTTTGAAGGAAGAACACAGAAACCTCACTGAGCCGGTTCATACATGTAAATCAGGCTGGATCTCTGCTGGCGCCTGGATCGCACTCATTACAGACCTTCAGCCATCTGCTGGTCGTCTAAAAGCCCGTGTGCAGCTTTGGTGACAGCAGCTGATGTATTTGGAGGTTTCTCTGCCGGCACTTCACACTGGTTTTGTGGAGTTCTTTAAACTCAGCAGAGCTGCTTCTCGTTCTGAGGTCTTTAAAAAATAAGACTTGGTTTGAAGTTTTAAACTTCATGGAAAGGAGCTGCAGTAACTTAGTCTAAAAGTATCCCACTAAGCAAAATACATGAGTAAACTACATTTATAAAGGTTTAGATGTTTTAGAGACACCCATAAATAAATTAAAGACTTCTGTCTTTATTGTAGTATTATGTGATGCTCTTCTTGTTTATAGTCCCAGTTATATTTTGTTTCCGCAGATTGCTCCTTCAAAAACAGTTTTTTTCTCCAATATCTTAAGCAGACATCTTTTAGCTACAGTTTTGCAATTTGGAGCTTTTAGTGACTGCTTTTCTTGTTTTTGCTTTTTATTGTTTCGCTCAATTCAGTTTTTTGTTCTTTACCAGTTAAGTTTTAGCTTCTTCAACATATTTGGTAAATCTCTGGCACTCGGCATTATTTTTTTGCAACAACTACACAAAAAGTTAGTTTTTAAACTTGAAAACGACCTGTTAGTTTTTACTAAACTTTGATTTAATGTTTTAGATATACGTTTTTACAACAGTAGTAGAATAAGTGTTTCTAAAGTCGTCGTTCTGCAGCAGACCTGAAGATTTGTCACCATCTGAGGGTCATCTTCTCCACGTCTCACCATCCCAGTGTAACATTCCAAATCAGCCCTCAGATTAATTTTAGCCTCACAAGTCAGCTACTTTCAGTCGTGCGAATCCTTTCCAGCTTGGGTTGCTACTTGATACTGTGTTAGGGTTCCATTTTAACTCACCAACAGCAACTCAGCTTTCTGTCAGAGAAACGTTTTTTATTGAAAAGACAGAATCCCAAGCCAATCTGATCTGGTGGCAGATACACATGTCAGACACTAATGGGTCTTTACTGGATGAGATGAATAAACTTTATCTTGCGTCCAAGCTACAGCTTCCAGAGACAAATCTCCAAATCCTCTCTGATGAATTAACCACACAGTGATGGGCTGCTGTTGGACAACTTAATCCCTGTGACTGACAGAGCTTCTACACAAGTTTCATCTTTCTCCAACTCACACAAATAACTCCAGACTTGAGTTAAAATGAACCTCCTTCAGCATCAAACACACACAGAAACACTGTGGAGAAGTTTAACAGCTTTTTTCCTGCTTCACAAATGCAGAATGTCAAAATAAAAATATACTGACGGGAACAAAGCATGGCATGCTTAATTTAAAAAAAAAGTGTAGATCAACCCAAACCTCAATCCTCTAAGACAACAAGCAGCAGAAACTCACCTACCTTCACAGAAACACAGAGCTGAAGCCACTCTGGCAGGACAGAGGCTGCTCTAAGAGCAGGTTCTCTTTTTTTTTTTTTTTTTTTTCTCCTCCTCCCTCTTGCCTTTCTCCCCGGAGTGTCAGGCTGCAGAGATGGGTGCGCCAACAGCACTTTGACAAGTCAGCATTTTATTATTCTGGCTGTGTGACACAGGGGGGGTCTGGGGGGGACATGCTCTTCTGTCATTCAAACAGGAAGAAGTCAGTCAGATGGAGAAAGGGCGACCTCTACTGGTGGAGTTCTAGATATTTGAAAATAGGTTCTTTTTTGTTTGAACTGATGTGTTTTAATATTTATTTATGATACAAAGTTCATTATTTCATGACTGTGGGGCCAAATTTATTCAAATCTAAGGTTTTGTTTATCTTATATTTTATATTTAAGGACAAACAACATTTTTGCATTATCACTGCAGTGTTTTCTGTCAAGAGTAGAAACGTTTATTTGCAGTTTTCATTAGTGATTTTCATAAATACACGATAATTACGTATCAAACATTTTTGTTTTTCAAACACTAAATGTTTTATTCTTTTTGTAAAATAATAAAGTATTTACAAGTCTGGAAAGCAGAATGTGCAACTAGAATAATGAATTCTTTAATATTTATTTGGTTGAGGCAGAAATAAAATCTTACTGTGATTAAACCAGTGTTTAAATGATTGACAGCAGGCTCAGATACTCATGTTGTAGCTCAATTATTAACATTTATAATGCATAAATTAATCTACATTTTCTCTCAGATAATCATTAATCACATAGGGATGAAGGTTGTGTGTGTGTGTTGACCTAATTCATTCTTAGGAAACACAAAATTGACTCTTGCTCTGCCAAATCTACAGACATGCAGCTAAAACTTGGTGTGGTAGTAGCTGAGCATCTCTCCCTGCTTAGACTTTGAGCACAAGATTTAACCATGCAAAATCTCTACTTAAAAACCCCGACGTTAATTATTTTTTGATTTCTTTTTTCTTTGTTAAAACTTGCCTTTTATGTTTTGTTTTTTCTTTTAATTTCACTTTGAATGGGGGGAACTCTAACAAAGCTTCTGACCATCTTACAGTCATACCTGTACAACCAGTAACTGTAATTTCAACAGGTTTATAAGAGCAGGATTTCTGGGAATGATTAATGTGTAAATCCCCTTTTTTCACTGACACAAACGTCTGAAAAGTGAGAAACAACAGGCAGCTGTCATTTCAAGTTTTCACTTTTCTAATGTGTACACAATCAGGAATTTCCAAACTGCCTTTGGAAATGTACAGTTATTTTTATTCGTTTCTGCATTCATGGATTTTTTTAATCACTTCCTCTTAAATGTTTTTGTTGTGTTTGAGTTTCACCACAAGGTGGCAGCACACACACATTTTTCTGTTAGAGCTACAGATGTCAAGGAGTGTTCAATACTCATTCAATTTAAATTAAAACACTTATTCAAACTAACATATCCATGGTTTTGAGCAACATGGATAATTATAAGCTAAAATTAAAAAAAAATACACACTTCAATATGTGTCAGAGTGGAAAGCTTCATTGTTCACACTCTTTTGAAACTATGACAATACAACAAAAACCAAACAATCACCAGTCTGAAACCAGCTGTTCATTTTCTGCATTGTTTAGATGTTTATCTTTTCTATTACCTGAGTGACAAAAAGGCCAAACAGAAACTCAATCCCTTCTCAAACCTGAAAGTCTTCTGTTCCCACGCTCTGGAGTTCTAAACTCATACATCAAACAAAATGTGTTCTTTTTTATTAATTATACATAAACACATTCCTCTTAAACATCTGTTATTCTCTCTTTTTAAACCAGCATGCACTCAGTAAAACTTATAAAACAAATGGTTTAAAAATGACACAAACTTAACTGTTACTTCTGTATATTTTTTTATTTATAATTTTCTTTGAGACGTTAACGTTAGCAGCCACAAAGCTACGCTAAATGACTGAAACACTTTTTAGAAACATTAAAAAAATGAACTTCTTTAACAAAGTCATGATAGAAAAGTATTTCCGGGTATAAACAACGAGCTTTTGTTGTGGCAACGCTTCCCTTTACGTTGTCTTCGTAAAGTACTACGCAGCGTGAGGGGAAATTTCCACAATGACCACAGCTACTTCTCGTGGGCGCTTTATTTATTTATTTATTTTTTGTTTGTGTATTTGTTTGAAAGGCATGCATGTCAGTTTTAAACCAGCTCATCTTGTCTAAAGAAATCTGCCATCTTAAATTTAATTTGGTCCCAAAGAGAGATGCACGGACGATACTTACTTTCTGAAGGTTTTACAAATACCCATCAGATAAACATTAATGTCAAAGTTTTAAGCCATAATGTGCAATGAGTCCGGGATGGGGACGAAGCTAAGCCAGTGCACATTTAATTTATTGTTTGAAAGCTTAGCTGAGTTAAAGACATGTTTGTGTTTGCACAGGCTGCCTACCTGAGGCGGCCATCTTGAATGGGGATGACTTCAAAGATAATCAGTTGTAGAAGATCAAACAATTACTTTCTGGATGTTTAACTCACATTTGGTGTTCGTTGGGCATTTTACTGATTATGCAGAAACACGGTCATATCCGTTATTCAAACACCTTTTACCTTCAGCAGCAGGTGATAAGAGACAGGTTATGGTCCTGTCTTCAGTTTCCCTGCCACACACACACACACACACACACACACACACACACTGCAGCACTGGGATAAAGCAGGTCCTCAGTGGGAAACTTCATACCTGATCTGCTTCACTTCCACTTCTTCTCCTATAAATCAAACCACTCTGGGAATGTTTTCAACTTTATTCGGTCATAAACGTTTATTGGCAGCTGTGTCTTGATGAAATATGCAGCCCCTCCTCCCCCGAGGCCAACTCACTCCTCTGACTTCCTGTTTGACTCTACACAACATAAACGTGTAAAAAAGAAAAAGAAAAGAAACTCTTGTCGTGTGTGTGGGATGGCCACGTGACACGATGACCTCAGAAATTTTTTGAATTAAGAATTTCAGACCTCTGGAAAGTCAAAATGTTGGTGTGTCTCGGGGGGGAGGGGCCTTTCCAGTTAATGATGCAGTCAGCCTAGAAGGAGGATGTTTGCTCGCTTACATAGAGAACTGAGAAAAAACAAAACAAACCTCTGACATTAAAATGTAACATTAAGCAGAAGCAGTCAGACAATTCTCGCTGCTTCTAAAGTTTAAACAATAAATCCCCCCCCCCCTCCCTCCCATCCCTTCCAGTAGAGAAGCTAAACAGGACGCATCAGGATGATCAGCTGTTCTGTGACTCAGCATGTCTTTGCTGAAACATTCCAGATCAAATTAAATCAGTTTCTACCAGAAACGTGTTCTCAAAGCTGAGTTCCACACATGCTCTACATTTGTTCTTTCAGCTCACGTGAGACGAAGGAATGAGAATGAGAGTCTTCATCATTTGTCATCAAGGAGTCTGATGAGGACACTTCCATGAGCACTGTTTTAAACATTTAATAGTTAAACGTGCTGAAAAAACTTTAAAAATCAAACTCAGCTTTGTTTTGACCAGAGGGATAGTTCAGCTATTTGATGTAGGTTTCTGTGCTAACATCATCAGATTTTTTAAGCAATTTTTTTTGTTAAACTTTAATACCACAGTCCATCTCACATGTTATTTTGAGTGAAACAGAGGGAAATTCTGCTTGGGGTGCCCCCCTGCACACCCTGGAATATCAAAAGGCTTTTTAATAACCGCTGATTTATCTACGAGAGAAGCTGCCAGTAATAATATTTGCATAAATGATATTTTGGACATTTAGCTTTGCTTTAAAATGACCTCATTAGTCCTGTCAGATATAAACTCTTATGTCTCTACTGTTGCCCTTCAATAAACTATTTACAAGATATTACTTAGTCATAACTCTTATAGAAACCTACATCTAAACAGCTGAACCATCACTTTAAATGAGACAAATTCACATAAATGTGTGTATTTCTAATCAAATTTATGAATATGTGTAACTTTTTACTTTAGCAAAATGACTGGGTTGTTTCTACGGAGGACTGAATCTGATGCAATTAGAAATAAAAGCAGAAATATATAAATGGACCAATAAATAAATAAATACATTCAAAATGCATCAATTAAATTAAAAACTGAGAACTTTACCTCATGTTTTATAATTTAATTGAGCTTCATATTTATTCTTTTCCAGCTTAGTTATAAAACATGAGGTAAAGTTCTGTCAGTTCCAGTCCTCCATAGTTTCAGGTTAAAGCTGCGCATTAATAAACATTAAGAAACATTTCTAACATTTTGAATAATCTTTATTAAAAAATAACAAATGTGCAAAAACATATTCCTGTTTGGGTTGCATAATGTGAAATAAAAGCTAAAAGGAGGGGGGGAATTGTACATTTTAACATGATTATTAAATATATTACAAAGTCACTCATTTAGAAGAAATAAAAACAAGTGATAAAGCTTGACAGAAATGTTTGATTGAAAGTGTGCCCAGCCTGAATTGTACATTTTCCCAGAAGGTAAAGAAAATATCAGATGTTTGTCCAAGTCAGCTTCTTCACATCTAATTCTCACATGTCTCATGTCTTCTCAACTCAGTCGAAAATATTTACATTTTACAGGTTGCTGCTTTTTCACAGGAAGTGTAAAGGGGTTCTCCCTTCATTTTCATCATCAAACCCAGTTTTAGCCCAGTTCACTTTTCGTTCCCCTCCTCCATCACCATAAGTTTCCATGATAATTTCACTCCGTCATCATGCACGTCTCCACCCACAGAAAAGTTGTCTGTATTCTGTAGAACAGGAAGTGCGTACACAGGAGTTTAAAAAAAACAAGTCTGAGTTATTCAGGTTGACTCCAGTAGGTGGAGCACCACACATGGCCCTTTCTTCTCTTTCTCCTACGTGTGGTTCATGAGCTACGTGTTGTTGTGTTACTGAACGTGTTCTGCACACATCTCTTGTTGCATATTCTGCAGAAAGCCATCTGTTCCCTTCTTTATCTTTAGCTTTCAGTGGATGTTTTTTCTTTGCAAGACTTCAGTCCGTATTTGAAAAGGTGCTCAAATGAACGAAAGCAGATGAAAAGCATGGCTGGATGTTAGACTAAACAAAGCTTCGGCCCTGCTCAGGCCTGTTAGTCATATCATAAATTAAGATTTGCATTCAGTCTGCCGGTTGATGAAATGTGAAACACACAGGGCTGCGCCGTCATCTGTCAAAGGAACTGGTTTGTCTATTCATCCCCATTTCAACAGAAAGCAAACAGCCGACCTGTCGTGTGTCATACATTTATCAAGGCTGTGAAACAATAAAATGAAACCCTCGTGTAAATGTGTTAAAGGTTAAAACTTTATTGTAACAGGATTTAAAGGGATAGTTCAGTGTGATGTTCCGTCTAAAATAGTGTAAACCTCATCAGCTGTTAATTCAGTTTAGAGCCTAAATTGTTGGGAGAGGTAAGAAAATTTGTCCTGTTCTAGATGAATTGACATCAACATCCGGTGCTAACATGTTGGATCGTATCGATATCCTCCCATGACGGGATCGATACATCAGTTTGTCTCGCGCCTCTGCTTTCGGTACTTCAGTTTCAAAAGCACAATTCTGCAAGAGCAGGCAGGAAGTAGTGAGGTCAAATGTAAACTTTGGAAGAAACATTAAGCAGCAAATAATTTAATCAACTCCGATTGCAATCAGACTGTAAATACAGCGTACCAAGGGCCGTGGACTGTTCACACTGGGGTCTGATGGAGGTCACATCCAAATTATAACGTGAACCACCACACAAAAACCATAGGATATTGAGCTTCGCTTGGCCGACACAACTAGCAGCCTCAGCACCATATATGTGTCTGCATGTTCTCTACACATTGTGTTGCTGCATGAGTGTAAATAAACAGTAAGGTTGTTTGGTTCAGACAATATTAGCTAATGTAGCTGTCTTTCACACCAGGCTTTTTGAGGTAAAAACAACAACAACAATAATTATAATAATTTGACTAGCTGTTAGCCTAGCCTGCTAACAGCTTTCAGCATGTCCTGATGCATCTCAGTAATCCAGGTGAAAAAGAAAAAAGAAAAAAATTGTATAGGTCTTCTGGACGGTTCTTCTCTAATGAAACGTTTCGTCTCTCCTCCAAGAGACTTCTTCAGTCTGAGAGTTTCAGGCAAAATTCAGGCTTTTAAGCCCTGCCTCCATTTGACTGATACTCTCACCTAATTAACACCTATTCTTAACAGTGGGTGGAGTGATACTGGCTATAGCAGCACTGTAGG
>NW_013952577.1:272507-274831 GCF_001266775.1 Austrofundulus limnaeus | reverse complement strand
ATGGAATCCTGTCTGTGTTTCCTGTCTGCTTTCAGGAAAGCCCAGTCAGGATAACCACACTGCTCCAGGGCCTGCCAAGCTTTCAGCATATTTTGCTTTCCTCCATGACTGTTTGTCATAGCTAATAAGTTACTTACTCAACAACAGAATATCAATTCAAATTGATTGGACTGTCCCTTTAAATGAAAAACAAACAAAGAAAAAACAAAACAAAACAAGATAAGATATCTTATCAGGAAGAGGTGTGGTTGCAATAGAACCTTGAAGGTGTGGCTCGTGATTTCATTCATAGCTGTGGTGACAGCAGAAATTTCGGTGCATTCCATGTCAAATCCACCCGAGATCTCCAAATTTCACTTTTGGTTGTGTTAAAACTAAGTTGAATTTTATAGTTGAAAAATCCCGACGTAAAAAGCGCAGAGCGTGACACTTTTACAGAGGGCGGGATTGAAAAGTCTTATCTAAATGACTGACTACTTAAGATTAAACAAGGCTACCTTATGTCATCATGCAGAAAGGTGTGTTGGATGCGCCAAAATGCCCCCATCTTTTCGTTGATCTGAAATGACCAAATGAATGTTTTGCATCAAATGAGATTTTATAGAAAATAAATATGTGACTGTTTTTATCATTTGTCATGCAAACATGTTCGTTTGACATCAAATGTCACGAAGGAGAAGTTTACAATGAGTTATTCTTCTAATGTGAAGTTAAAAAGAATTACCAGCAAAACAGATGTGTCAAATCTGTTTTCCAGAAGATCAAAACAGAATTTAAAGCTGCAAACCCTTTTTCACATTTAAGGCAAGGATGGTGCATGGGTGTTGCAAGTCCTTCTGCTTCTGAGGCCTGCGTGGATGTAGCAGCAAACAGCAGCATGAAGTCATGACGCTGGGTTGGATGTGTGAAATGGGTGGTTTGGTGTAACAAAGTTATCATGACATAGCTGATTCTGCAAAACAGACTTGCTTATCATAAGCACAAACATCTAAATGCCTTCCTTTGTTCTAAAGTGTTACCGCAAAGAGACGATGCACTTTGGCTTTCGCACCATTGTGACTCAGCTGTAGAGTCCAAATGGTTTGTTTTCATCTAAATATTTATAATCACACTCCTGAGAATCGTTGATCTTCCAAGGTCACATCAGGACTTGCTGAATGTGTAAACTACAAGAACATCTGATCACATTATCTTAACATTATGCATTTATGAGTCCATATATTGCCAGGAACTTCCATATAAGTTCATTCCTGTTGATAAGCAAACTAACTTGCTTCTTTTAATTTAGTGCTTGGGTGTAAAGAAGTAAAACTTTATAGAGGTTATCTCCTTGATCGAACTATAAACTGGTTTTCTGGGATATGAAGCCCAACCTGTTGCTTCCCGACATGCTTACATGTAATCTTTATTCAAAGTGAGAAATATAAAAGTTGGTACTGACAAACCAAAACAAAGATGGAATAGAAGATTGTGAATTGCTCTCAAGCCTGACAGACAAAGTTGACTCCTGGAGTTAATGTTAAAACTTTAAACAAAGACTTTACACAACCTATTGGTGTACAGTTAGGCCCATATGTATATTTGGACAGAGACATTTTTTCTAATTTTGATTCTAGACATGACCACAATGAATTTTAAACAAAACAGTTCAGATGCAGTTGAAGTTCAGCTTCAATTCAGTGGGTTGAACAAAATAACTGTGTAAAAATGTGAGGAACTAAAGCATCTTTTAAACACAATCCCTAAATTTTAGAGGCTCAAAAGTAATTGAACAGATTAAATAATTGTAAATAAAATGTTCATTTCTAGTACTTGGTTGAAAAGCCTTTGTTGACAATGACAGCCTGAAGTCTTGAACTCATGGACGTCACCAGACGCTGTGTTTCCTCCTTTGTAATGCTCTGACAGGCCTTCACTGCAGAGGTTTTCAGTTGCTGTTTGTTTGTGGGCCTTTCCGTCTGAACTTTCTGAAGGTTCAAGCGGTGGAATAAGGTGAGCAGACTCCGTCTATTCGGTGCGCTGGTGGTCAGATATCGTGTGAGGAGCACCTGGTCGTGGTCGGTTTATGGTGAAATGGTCGGTTTATGGTGAAACGCGACGTGGAGGAAGGTGAGGCCGACAACTGGCCGCATTGGTGTGGAGGAAGGAGGGCTGACATCTTGTGAGCAGAACCCCGCGACGTGGTGTTGAGGGCCGCGTTGGTGTGGAGGAAGGAGGGCCGTCATCTAGTGAGCTGTACCCCGCGACGTTGAGGTAGGAGAGGCCGTAAACTGGCCGCGTTGGTGTGGAGGAAGGAGGGCCGACATCTAGTGAGCAGAACCCCG
>NW_013952577.1:267537-268867 GCF_001266775.1 Austrofundulus limnaeus | reverse complement strand
CATTTCATTATGTTTGTGTTTTTTTTATTGTATATAAATTGTTTCGTTTTTTTTAAAAGAAATGAATAAAGTTATATAAAAAAAAAAAACTTTAGTCTTTAACAAGTGAAATGCTCAATTGGGTTTAGATCAGGTGACTGACTTAGCCGTTCAAGAATATTCCACTTCTTTGCTTTAATAAACTCCTGGGTTGCTTTGGCTTTATGTTTTGGGTCATTGTCCATCTGTAGTTTGAAACAACAACCAGTTTGGCTGCATTTGTCTGACCTGAGCACAGAGTCTGTCTCTGAATACCTCAGAATTCATTGGGCTGCTTCTGTCCTGTGTCACATCATCAGTAAACACCAGTGACCCAGTGCCACTGGCAGCCATGCATGCCCAGACCATCACACTGCTCTGCTGTGTTTTACACATGATGTGGTGCTTTGGATCATGAGCTGTACCACGCCTTCACCATCTTTTCTCTTTCCATCATTCTGGTAGAGGTTGATCTTGTTTCATCTGTCCAAAGAATGCTCTTCCAGAACTCTACTGGCTTTTTTACATGTTTTTTTTTTTAGCAAAGTCCAGTCTAGCCTCTTTATTCTTGATGCTCATGAGTGGCAGCGTGCAGTGAACCCTCTGTATTTACTTTCATGCAGTCTTCTCTTTATGGTAGATTTGGATATTGATACTTCTACCTCCTGGAGAGTGTTTTCTTTGGTTGACTGTTGTGAAGGGGTTTCTCTTCACCATGGAGATTATTCTGCCTTCATCCACCACTGTTGTCTTCTGTGGGCACCCAGGTATTTTTGCATTGATGAGTTCACCAGTGATTTCTTTCTGTCTCAGGATGAACCAAACTATAGATTTTGCCACTCCTAATATTGTAGCAATTTCTTAGATCGTTTTTTTTTTTCTGTTTGCTTAAGGATGGCTTGTTTCACCTGCATGGAGAGCTCCTTTGACCGCATGTTTCCTTCACAGGAAAACCTTCCAAATGCAAGCAGCACACCTCAAATCAACTCCAGGCCTTTTATCTGCTTCATTGAGAATGACCTAACGAAGGGATTGCCCACACCTGTCCATGAAATAGCCTTGGAGTCAATTGTCCAATTACTTTTGGTCCCTTTAAAAACAGGGTGGCACATGTCACGGAGCTTAAACTCCTAAACCCTTCATCCAATTTTAATGTGAATACCTTCAAATGAAAGCTGAACGTCTGGACTTTATGTCCATGTACATTATATAACTATAACTTGAATTTGTTTCAGTAAACAGGTAAAAAGACAAAATTTGTGTCAGTGTCCAAATATACACTCACCGGCCACTTTATTAGGTACACCACGCT